>NC_066566.1:5212677-5222677 GCF_024679095.1 Eriocheir sinensis | reverse complement strand
TACATTCTCCTCCACTACCTCCCTCCTCTCTCTCTCTCTCTCTCTCTCTCTCTCTCTCTCTCTCTCTCTCTCTCTCTCTCTCTCTCTCTCTCTCTCTCTCTCTCTCTCTCTCTCTCTCTCTCTCACACTCACACACACACACACACACACACACACATTCCAACACAACACTCATGCCCTTTTTCTTCCTCCTCCTCCTCCTCCTCCTCCGCCTCAGCAGGAAGAACTCGGCTAATCTCAGTGGAAAACAGGAGCTCAGGAGGGCGGGAGGAGGAAACATGGAAACATGGAAACGCAGGCAACAGAAAGCCTATTGGCTCATTACGAGGTTGCCCGCTTTGGTGATTTAATCTGCTCGACAGCCTGGGGCCTGGGGAGCAGATGAAAGCACCTCGACATTGAGGAGCAGATGAAAGCGCCTCGATATTGAGGAGCAGATGAAAGCAACTCAATATTCAGTTTACTCCCGACGCAGCGAAGTGACGGTCGATTCTATATTTGAAGGAGTTGATAGTATTCGCATTTACTACTTCTGAAGGAAGATTGTTCCAGTGACGGATGACTCGGTTTGAAAAGAAACTCCTTCCGATGTCTGTGTTACATCGACTAGACTGAATGGGTAAACCGTTATTTCTAGTTCTTAGGTTGGTTTGCAATTCAAAGAAATTGGAGTAATCGACGTTATTGAATTTTTTTAGATACTTGAAGACTTGAATCATATCTCCTCGTAGGCGTCTTTTCTCCAATGTAAAGAGATTGAGTCGCTTGAGTCGTTCCTCGTACGGTTGAGCCCTTAAGGTTGGTATCATTTTCGTGGCGCGTCGTTGAATCCTTTCCAGTAAATCAATGTCCTTTCTGTAATTAGGAGACCAGAACTGTACTGCATACTCGAGGTGCGGTCTTACCATGGAATTATACAAGGATAGCATCACGTCTGGCGTTTTACACTCGAAGTTCCTCGCTATGAACCCGAGCATAGTGTTGGCTTTGTTGTATGCTTTTTACAGTGATTCGCGTGTTTCAGGTCACTGCTGATAGTGACTCAAGATCCTTTTCCTCCTGCATCGCTTGCAGAGGTCTCCCATTCATGATGTATGTGTTTACTATTTCTGGACCCAATGTGCATGACTTTGCATTTGTCAACATTAAAGGACATTTGCCATTTTCCGACCATTCGATAATGTGATTGAGGTCTTTCTGAATGATTTCGCAGTCGGTCTTTGTGAGGCCTTTCCCCCCACCTTAGTGTCATCAGCAAATTTCGATATTGTGGATTTCAGTCCTGATTCGAGGTCGTTGATATATATGATGAAGAGAATGGGTCCCAGCACTGACCCTTGAGGCACTCCACTAGTGACTGGAAGCCAATCGGAAGGCTGTCCGTTGAGTAGTACTCGTTGTTTTCTGTCGGTGAGCCAATCTCTTATCCACGCGATCAGATTGGCTCCAATGCCGCCCGAGTGCAGTTTTTAAGGAGTCGCTCGTGCGGTACCTTGTCGAAGGCTTTCTGAAAGTCCAGGTATATAACATCACTGGGGATGTGGGCATCCCAGTTCTTATATATACCTTGGAAGAAGTCTAATAAATTCGTTAGGCAGGAGCGCTTGTTTCTGAAGCCATGCTGGGTGTCGGAGATTACATTATTGTCTTCTAGAAACTTAACAAGTTTGTCTCTAATAATCTTTTCGAGTATTTTTCCTGCCACTGATGTCAAACTTATGGGCCTGTAGTTTAATGCAACGCTTTTGTCTCCCTTTTTGAAAATTGGTGTTACGTTCGCCATCTTCCAGTCTTCCGGGACCTTTTTCAATTGAACAGACTGGTTGAATATGTTAGTGAGTGGCTGAAGTATTTGTTGTTTAAGCTCTTTTAATAACCGCGGGGACAAACCGTCAGGTCCTGTTGACTTGTTCGTGTCGAGTTTATCCAAATACTCTTTCACTTCTTGGTCGCATATTGAGTCAATTTTCAGGGCGTGATTCCCCTCGGCGGGTCAGGGTTATCTGGCATGGTTTCGATGTTTTCGACTGTGAATACGGATGCGAAGTTACTGTTGAGGATTCTGGCCATCTGTTTACTGTCCTGAGTTGCAGCTCCAGTCTCGTCTGTCAGGGGACCAATATTGGATTTTACTTTCTTTTTCGATCTGATGTATGTGAAGAATTTTTTTGAGTTTGTCTTGATGTCACGCGCTATTTGTTTTCGTAGTTGCGTCTACTACTCCGAATAAGGGTGCGACAAGCTCTGAGGCTGTTGTGGTACTGAGTACGGGCTTCAGCCGTGTCATTCTCTTTCATTAGGTTATAATTCCTTTTTTAAGTTTACCGCCCTTTTATTTCTCTGGTCATCCACGGTGGATCTACGGCACCATTTACTCGCCTGGGTTTCGTCGGCACTGTAGCCTTTTCTACTCCCAAAAGCTTATCTTTGAAGTTGTTCCACACGTTGTCGATTGTATTGTCGGTTAGGTGAAGTTGGTCCCAGGTCGCGGAGGAAGCAGCTCACAGGCTAGGTTGAAATTTGCTTTTTGTAGTCTGGTATCACTGACGGATTGTCTACGAGTTTGTGACTTATGTTGACATTGAAACGGATTAAGTGGTGATCGCAACCGTTAATTTTTCACCAACTTCACAGTCGCGAATGAGGTCGGGGTCGCTTACTAATACCAGATCCAGCAGATTGTTTTCTCTTGTTGGTTGAGTTACAACTTGAGTGAGGAACGAATCCTCCACCATTTCTATAAGCCTGTTACCCTCTTGATCTCAGTCAATTGTCCCCAGTCAATGTTAGGGCAATTAAAGTCAACAATTATTATTTCTTGTTTAATTTGTGTTAAAGAGTGAAGCTCTTCTTACAGGGCATTGTCATCGTCTGCTTGTTGTTTTGTAGGCATGTATACGATCGCAAGTGTTAGTTTCTTATTATTCGCAGTTATTTCCACATATACGTAGTCGTAATTATCTGCATCCTGTTTGTCTATTTTTATGGCAGGGAGCGTACTTTTTACGTAACAAATTACTCCTCCTCCTTTCTTGTGCATTCGATTTTTTGGAAGCTTTCGTACCCGAAATGACAGTTCAGATACTAGATGTGCAGAGTTGGCCCAATTCTCTGTGATGGCAACCACATCGGCTTTCTCAGTAGCAATATACGCCCTAATGTCGTCAATTATGGGTAATAGACTGCGTGCATTTGTGTACAAAATGGAAATGTGACTACTGGTTTGGCCGCGTTGAGTTGAATGAGTTCGCTTGTCGGAGGCGTCGTTGGTTACACAGTTTCTTGCAAGCCGCATCGACGCTACGGTTCGGTTGATCAAGGGTTGCCTTTGCCTTGCCCTCGCCTCCAGTTTTTGAATAGCTTTTCGAGAAGCTTTCAACTGCATCGTTCAGGAGCCTTCCTAGCCGCGCCGAACCAACCTCGTTCAAGTGGAGTCCGTCCTCCCAAAACAAATCTGGGCGCTGGTTGAAGTGATGCCATGCGTTCGTGAACCCTACGCCTTCCTCGTTACATAACTGCTTTAGACTAGTGTTGACGCCGTACGCTTTACTGTTGTTGTATCCGGCGAACGTATTGACTCTCGGTAGAATTCCAGAGACGATGATGTGAGGGGACTTGGTCTTGTATTTCCGAATGACTTGACGGTATTTTGCTAACAGGTCCTGAATTTGAGTTGACTGAAGGTCGTTGGTTCCCGCATGGATCAGATACACTGTGTCGTCCTTCGCATTTACTGAAACTGCATCGACAGCTGATTCAATATCGTCCAGTTTGGCTCCGGGGATACAGAAACGCTGCCGTGTCAACGTATTCCGACCACAAAACTCCGTAAGTTGGCCTCTCACCACACTGTCTCCAACTAAATTGACTCTAGTAGTTAGTTTGCCCATACCAGGAAACAGCGTCTGGTTCGTACAAGTGACAGCTGGTAGAATGGTCTTGTGATTTCTTCTGGAAGGGCGCGAGGTACAAGAGGAGCGCAGGCTAAGGTGGGTTTGGAAGTGGTGGTGGTGTTAGTTGTGGGTGGCTGGGAAAGGGTGGAGGTGAGGTGTGGATGGAGGAGATGTGGTATCAGAAGTGGAGGCGGAGGCGGAGGTTGCGTTCGTGTTGGAGGTGGAAGTGGCGGATGGGGTGGTGATGAGGATGGGGAGGAGTCAAGGGTGTTGGAGGAGAGGAAGGAGAGCAGGAGAAAGGGAGTGGTACTGTGGATGGAGGTGGATGGGGTAGGAAGGGAGGTGGATGGAGTAGAAGGAATGGTAAGGGTGGCGGCGGGATCAGGCGTTGCAGAGGTGGGGTGGTTGAGGCGAGGCAGAGGAGATTGTGTTGGAGGTGGAAGGGGAAGATGGAGTGGTGATGAGGATAGGGGAGGAGTCAAGGGTGGTGGAGGGAGAAGAGGGAGTGGGAGTGGATGAGGTAGCAAGGGAGGTGGATGGGGCGGAAGGAATATTAAGGATGGAGGCGGGTTCAGGCGAGGCAGAGGAGGAGGAGGAGGTATGTAGTTGGGTCAGAACGTCAGAATATGAGTTTGAGGAGGAGGAAGCTGGAGTAGGAAGGGCGGGGAAAGAAGAAGAAGAAGAAGAAGAATGAGGGGGAGGGAGTTGAGGGAAGGCCATCATGGTGTCCCAGATCAACGCATTGGAGCGTTGTAGTTCCTCGTTGGTTGTTTGTAGTGCCTGAATACGTAAGTCTAAGACACAGTACCTACACATCGAGTCGCTGGCTTGGTAATGAATCGCAGCATATTTCTTTGAACAATTACAGCAATTGAGATAGTTGGACGGCATGATTACTTCTTTTTTTTAATTTTTATTTACTGTTGCAAGACGATATAATTGTGTGCTTTATAGTTAAGATGAATTTTGTATCCGCGTGGACTAAGGTCAACACCTGGAGGAGGCGGCTTTAAATCGGTCGAGTCACGCGGGAGAGTTTGAGGTGTGGCGTCTATGAGGGCCCGCACGTGTTTTCCCTCCGGGATTAAAATTCTCTGGGGGATTAAACTTTTCCTCCTTTTCAAAACAGGTGTGCTGGTATACGGGTCAAGCTTTGTACTTCTACGTTAGTGACAGATTTTCTACGTTAGTTAGACACAAGAAGCTCACTGTCTTTCACTGGGTGCTGTGTTAGGTCGTGCAGTTGTAATCCTACTGAGGAAAGACAGGAAACACAAAAAAGTCGATATATAACAACCGCTCAGCTCAGCAGGGAAGTCCTCTCACTGTAAGGTAATCCTCGCAACACTTCAAACACTAGTTAGACGCGTCACAGCACTGAGTTAGACGTTAATTAATTAAGTTGAGTGGTGCTAAATCAGAAAAGTAAACAAGCACAGTTAGTCGTTCGATTTCTGAGAAGGCGTACGGGCCTATTTAAGTAACGGTTAATTAAAAACGTGGATGAACGGATTTCAAAAGTTGTGACGTTAAAATGTAACACACGGAGTCGATTCACACACAAAATAACAAGTGTCGTTTCACCAGACGAGGTGAAAAGCAAGGTTAAGGTTTGATGCCGCAGCAGCAGCAAGGTCAACGTCTGTCCCTTTGAGGAGGTCAGGCGAGACTGAGGAAGAGGAGGAGGAAGAGGAGGAGGAAGAGGAGGAGGAGGAGGAGGAGGAGGGGAGCCACTTCTCTAATTGCTAAAATAATGATCAGTGAAGCAGGAGGGCGACAGCAGGAGGGAAGATCAGGAGGAGGAGGAGGAGGAGGAGGAGAAGGAGGAGGAGGAGAAGGAGGAGGAGGAGAAGGAGGAAACGATATAAAAGCTGCGGGAAGAGGGAGACAAACATGGAGGCAAAGATAAGAGATAAGAAGCAAGGAAGGAAGAAGAGGAGGAGAATAATGAGGAAAAATAAATAAAAATGAATGATAAGAAGGAAGAGAAAAGAGGAAGAAGAAAACACGGATATGAAGAGAAAGAAGAGAGTAATAAAGCGAATAGGATAAAGGAAAGAACAGGAGAGAGAGAGAGAGAGAGAAAAGAATAATCAAGAAAAAGAAAAAGAAAAGTAATATAAGACCAGACAGAAAAAGAGAAGATTGAGAGAGAGAGAGAGAGAGATGAACAGAGAGTAAAAACTGGAGGGTGAGATGCGAGACAAAAACGAGAGAAGACAGACGAGGAGAGACTAGAACGGAAGGAGGAGGAGGAGGAGGAGGAGGAGGAGATGGAGGAGGAAGAGGAGGAGGAGGAGGAATATCAGAATTAATTCATTTTTTGTCATAAATTCTTTTCTACTTTCAGAGAGAGAGAGAGAGAGAGAGAGAGAGAGAGAGAGAGAAATGACCACAGCTAACATAAAGACATAACGGAGAAGCAATAAAGGGGGAAATAGAGGAAGAAAAAGTATAGAATGACGAAGAATGAAATGAAAAAATAGGACGAAATAAGAAAAACGAAAGAGAAATAGAAAGAGAAAATGAGAAAGCATGAAAGCAAAGAAATGAGATAAAAGACAATAAAGATGAACAATAACAATAAGGAGATAAAAAAAGGCGGAAATTAATAAAAAAAAGCAACAGGAAGAAAAAAGAAGAAATTATATAAAGGAAAGAATAAAAAAGGAAAAGGAAAATGAAAGCAATAAATAAGAAGAAAATCAGAGAGAAAACAAGGAAAAAAGTACTTAAGAAAAAGGAAAGCAAAGAATTAGAAGAAAATCATGGAGAAGAAAATAAAATAAAAGAGGATAACTAAGAAGAAAACAAGAAGACAAGAAGGAAGGAAGGAAGGAAGGAAGAAGACAAGGAAGGAAGGAAGGAAGGAAGGAAGAAGACAAGGAGGGAAGTAAGGAAGGAAGGAAGGAAGAAGACAAGGAAGGAAGGAAGAAGACAAGGAAGGAAGGAAGGAAGGAAGAAGACAAGGAAGGAAGGAAGAAGACAAGGAGGGAAGGAAGGAAGGAAGGAAGGAAGAAGACAAGGAGGGAAGGAAGAAGACAAGGAGGGAAGGAAGGAAGGAAGGAAGAAGACAAGGAGGGAAGGAAGGAAGGAAGAAGTGAAGGAAGACTGATTAGGAACGAAAACAGGGGAAGAAGACTAAGAAAGGAAGAAAACAAAGGAAGGAAGAAAAGAAGGGAGGAAGGAAAAGAAAGATAGAAAGAAAGGAAGGGTCCAGACAAACCCCTCATCATGTTAAAGATAAAATTGAGAACATACGAGACAAGCAAGTCACCTCTCTCTCTCTCTCTCTCTCTCTCTCTCTCTCTCTCTCTCTCTCTCTCTCTCTCTCTCTCTCTCTCTCTCTCTCTCTCTCTCTCTCTCTCTCTCTCTCTCTGCCAATCACTACCTGGAGGCAATGATGACGTCACGGCCTTTCACTGCACACACACACACACACACACACACACACACACACACACACACACACACACACACACACACACACACACACATGTAAACTCTATATGCCAAAAAAGTCCCATTATTATTATTATTATTATTATTATTATTATCATTATTATGAGGGTAATGATGATGAATTAATCCTCCCTGTGGCGGCCCTTTCTCTACCTGGGCTTCTGCTTGTATGTAATTAACCTGGTGCCCTTCCTGTTCTCCTCCTCCTCCTCCTCCTCCTCCTCCTCCTCCTCCTCTTTCTCCTCCTTTCCTTGTTCTTGTCCTCTGTCGTTTTCGTCCTCCTCTTCCTCCTCTCGTTTTCTTTTCCTTTCTCTTTTTTTTCCTCCTATTCCTCCTCCTCCTCTTTCTTCTCCTCTACTTGTTCTCTTCTTCGTCATTCTCCTCCTCCTCTTCCTTCTCTCGTTTTCTTTTCCTTTCTCTTTTTTTCTCCTCCTCTCATTACCCTCCTATTCTTCTTCCTTGCCCTCCTCCTCCTTTTTCTTCTTTTCTACTTGTTCTCCTCTTCGTCATTCTCCTCCTCCTCTTCCTTTTCTCATTTTCTTTTCCTTTTTCTCTTTTTACTCCTCTTCCTTTTCTCATTTTCTTTTCCTTTTTCTCTTTTTTTTATCTCCTGCTTCCATTGTCCTTCTATTCCTCCTCCTCACCCTCTCTTCGTTCTCCTCTTCCGCTTCCTCTTTATCTTCTCCCTCCTCCTCCTCCTCCTCCTCCTCCTCCTCCTCCAACACATTAGTCGCTTTCCCCATAGAGAAAGTGTAACAATGTGTCGTTTAGCGCAATGTGGTCTCTCTCTCTCTCTCTCTCTCTCTCTCTCTCTCTCTCTCTCTCTCTCTCTCTCTCTCTCTCTCTCTCTCTCTCTCTCTCTCTCTCTCTCTCTCTCTCTCTCTCTCTCTCCTTTCACTTTTTATCATCGATTTTTCATTATTTTCTTCTATTCCTTTATTCTTCTCTTCCTTCCTTCCTACTGTTTATTTTCTTTCTATCGTCATTCTTTTCTCTTCTATCCTCCACTTCCTGTTATTCCCTTCCTTTGTTCTCTCTCTCTCTCTCTCTCTCTCTCTCTCTCTCTCTCTCTCTCTCTCTCTCTCTCTCTCTCTCTCTCTCTCTCTCTCTCTCCTTTGTTCTCTCTTCCTCCTTATCTTCCCTTATTTTTCACACGTTTTTCTCTCCTTCCTGTATCTCCCTTCCCCTTCCCTTTATTTTCTCTCCCTTATTTTTTCTCCTTCCTCTGACTGTTCCTCTCCCAACCCTGAGCACCCTTTTTTCTCTCCCTTTTTTTCTCCCTTTCTTTCTCCCTTCCCGTAATCTTCCCTTTGTCCTTTCCACTATCTTTCAGTCTATCCCTTTTTTGTTTCTCTTCCCTTTCCTTTCCCTTTTTATCCCTCACTCTTCCTCGTCCCACCCTCTTCTTTTATTTCCTCCCCTCTTCCTCTTTCCTGTCTGTCATTTTATCCTTTATCCTCCCTTTCTTCCTCTTCTCTTACCTTTTTTTCTTTTCTCCTTTTCTTCAAACACATTTTCTCCCTCATTTCTCCTTTTCTTCTATACCTTTTAACTCTTCCCCTGTTCCTTTCCTCTTTCTCCCTTTCTTTCTCTTCTCTCATCTTCTTTCCCCTTCTCTTCAACCACGTTTTCTCCCTCATTTTTCCTTTTCTTTCCTGCCTTTTATCTCTTTCCCTGTTTCTTCCTTCTTCCTCTTCCCTTTTTATTTGTCTTTCTGCTCTTTTCCATTCCTTTCCTTCTCTTCTTTTCCCTTCCTTTACCATCCTTTCCCTATTCTTCAAACACTTTCTCTCTCATTCTTCTCTTTCCTCTCCTTCCTTTCACTTTTCCTCCTCCTTTATCATATCCTCTCCCTCAGTCTTCCTTTCCCTTCCCATCCCTATATTTCCTCCCTTTCTCCTTCCCTCTTCTTCCCAATCTATCTCTCTACCCAATCCTATTCTCATCTATTCTTCTACCCCTTCCCTTCCTCCTCTTCATCTATACTCTTTATTCTTTATTTCCTTCCACTTCCTCAATCCTTCATATTATCCATGCTCCCTTTTCCTCAACTCTATACCCCTTATCGTCCCATCCCTTCCCTTCAATCTATCTATCCCTTCCTTACCTCTCCCCTATCCTCCCCACCCTTCCCTACTTGTCCCCTATCCCTTCCCACCCTTACCTACCTGTCCCCTCTTCCTCCCCACCCCACCCCACCCCTTCCCATCACTCCATCTAACCCCAACCCTCCCTCCCCACCCCCTTTGTGCTGCGTGATTGCCGGGTGGGTCAGTTACCACCCACCACCTCCACCAGCCCACTCCACAAGCCTAATCAAGCACTGCCAACCCCTCCACCCCCTCTCTCTCTCTCTCTCTCTCTCTCTCTCTCTCTCTCTCTCTCTCTCTCTCTCTCTCTCTCTCTCTCTCTCTCTCTCTCTCTCTCTCTCTCTCTCTCTCTCTCTCTCTCTCTCTCTCTCTCTCTCTCTCTCTCTCTCTCCATAGCGCCCTTGTCTTAACCCTCACACTCCTCCTCCTCCTCTTCCTCTGTCTTGGTCTCCTCTTCCTCCCTTCCCTGCCATCCTCCTCCTCATATCTCTTGCTCTCCTCCTCCTCCTTTGCCTCATCTTTCATCTTCCTCCTCCTCCTCTTCCTCTTCCTCCT
>NC_066566.1:5162677-5207677 GCF_024679095.1 Eriocheir sinensis | reverse complement strand
AATCTGTCGAGTTTACTGTTAAATCTGTCTTCTTAAATTTGTTAAACCAATCTTGCTAATTGTCTTGGAGTTACTGTTACACTGAAATCGTTGACGGTTTTGACTTTGCTGATAAAACAGTCTTATTAAATCTGTCGAGTTTACTGCTAAATCTGTCTTCTTAAATTTGTTATAACTATCTTGTTAATTTGTCTTGGAGTTACTTTTGAACCTGCCTTCTTAAACTTGTTATACCTATCTTGTTAATCTGTCTTGGAGTTACTGTTGATGTCGAGTTTACTGTAAAAGTTGTCTAGAGTTTGCTGTTAAATCCATGCTAGTCTCGAGTCTTAATACTTTCTCTCTATCCTGTGTTCCGGAGCCACCCACCTTCATCCCATCCCAGCCTCCAGCCTCTCAGCCTCTATCCACCCAACAATCGGCTGACGGCAAAGAAAAAAAAAGAACACTATCCACCCTCCCTCCCTCCCGCTGGGCCTCGCTTGTCCGCCGGTTTGTTATTGTAAGGCCGCGCCAGGAAAGTAAAAGTCCGCCCCAGCCCCGGAGCAAAACCTTCATAATGGTCGCTAATTGTGTGAGAACGCCCGCCTGAGTGTGGGAACCAACGTTGCTAGATTGTCGTACTCTGCCTCTTGTGTTTGCCGATTTCCGACCCAAAAACTGCCTTCATCACCCAAATAACTGCCTT
Source organism: Eriocheir sinensis (assembly GCF_024679095.1). Taxonomy (NCBI): domain Eukaryota; kingdom Metazoa; phylum Arthropoda; class Malacostraca; order Decapoda; family Varunidae; genus Eriocheir; species Eriocheir sinensis. The sequence goes on along the minus strand of NC_066566.1, from coordinate 5,206,989 downwards.
CATGTATAGTTATCGTTTAAAGGGTTAATTATTGGTGTTTCTTGGCAATAGCTATGGGCCAGAAACCGGTAAATACGCGGCTCTGAGTACGATAATTTGGCAACCGTGGTGGGAACTGTCCGAGTGTGTGTGTGTGTGTGTGTGTGTGTGTGACCGAGTAAGTGGTTTGTTGCGGTGGTGATTCTCTGGACGCACACTGACACACAAACACTCTCTCTCTCTCTCTCTCTCTCTCTCTCTCTCTCTCTCTCTCTCTCTCTCTCTCTCTCTCTCTCTCTCTCTCTCTCCGTACAACAATGGGAGCATGAATATTTAGCACACACAAATTTATCTTCACTTGTATCTCTCTCCACTATCTTTACTCCTCCCTTTTCCTCCCTTTCTCTCCCTCCCTCCTTTCCGTAACCACACAACATATAGCATTTATCACGACCATCTTTCCTTCTTTTCTCTCTTCCTCCTTTTTAGTATCCTCCTTTCCTTCCCTCATTTCTTCATTTTTTTCTCATCTTTATATCTTCGACAATACTCCCTTTTCTTGACAATATATTTTTTTCTCTTCTGTTTCTTCTTCCCTCTCTCGTATATCTCCTTTGAGCGTTATTCCTTCCTCCCTTTCTGTTTTTTTTTGTTTTTTTTTTACCATTTATCACCGTCTCTTTCCTCGCCTCTCTTTCTCCCCCTTTTCTTGACAATATCTCTTTTTTTTCTTTCGTTTCTTCTTTCCTTTCTCGTATATCTCCTTTGAGCTTTATTCCTTCCTCCCTTTGTTTTTGTTTTTTTTTACCTCTTATCCCCCTCTTTCCCTCCTTTCTTTCTCCTCCACACAATATCCTATCTCCTACCAGTGTCTCCCTTTACTCTCTTCTCCCTTCTCCCCCTCCTCCTCCTCCTCCCTCTTTCCCATGAATCTATCAGCCTTCAAGTTACGGTATGGTGCTTTGAAATATAGACATGACCTCCCAGTATTCCGCGCACCGCTATCATGCGTTATAGCATTACGGTCGTTATAACAGATCTCCCACAATTTCCACGTAACAATCTCGGTGACGCAACACAACCTCGAGTACATAAATAGTTTCCACTGGACAAGCTTTCTTTTTCCTGTCACGGTCACTCCTAACACTCTCTACTGCACCGCGCAAGGCCGGCCACTCGACGTCGTAAACAAACCCATCATAGGAAATACTACAGAAATAGCTCGTGATTGGGGTGGACTATTGTGCTTTCAACATCTGGTACAGTAGTGACACTCAAAGGCCGCTGGCATTGGACATTGAACTCTCATGACTGGCAATTTTCAGACATGTGGTTTTGCGTGATTCAGTCTCAAGAGCACAATGTTATACCGTCCGAGGCAGGGCTGGAGTGTGCGAGATTGATTAATGTACCCTCTGAAGATTGATTTATTCTATTCTATGATATATCTCTCTGCTATTTCTTTCTCCTATTTCTATCCTTCTATTTCCTGTCTCTCATTGTCTTCTTTTCTCCATATTATGACTCAACACCATCAAAAGATTTATTTATTCTATTCTTTGATATTTCTCTCTGCCATTTCTTACTTCTATTCCTATTTCTATCCTTCTCTTTCCTATCGCTCATTGTCTTCTTTTCTCCATATTAAGACTCAACACCATCAAAAGATTTATTTATTCTATTCTTTGATATTTCTCTCTGCCATTTCTTACTTCTATTCCTATTTCTATCCTTCTCTTTCCTATCTCTCATTGTCTTCTTTTCTCCATATTAAGACTCCCCAGACCAATTTTCAGGGTTCTTATGTAGTTCCACAATATTGCTTTTCCTTTCTCAGAGCAGCAAATGTTGGACCTTCTTTTATTTTTATCATACTGCCTTCGTTGTCTTAAGTCATTGCAGCAAAACACAAGTACCGGTTTAAATATTTCTGACTATCTTTTGACTTTACTTTAAACTCTGCTCACAGCGTAGGAGTTTACTTTGTTTTACGACTGCCTCCTCGTCCCATGCAATATCCTTCCAGCACAGAATTCTAAGGACGATTGGCACCTCCTCATTTTCAATCTAATAGCTCCACAATTAACAGCACTGCCAGTTCTAGCCTTCTTGGGTCCCTAACTACGACTATGTTTCGCAACCCCATTTCATGCCCCTTTTGTAGTATCATGGTGTAACTGGACTATCTTCAAGTATTATATATCAATAAACTTTTGGAGTAAATAGTTTGGTCCCCTACAAAACAAGGGGCTGGGCTATCTTCAAGTATCATATATCAATAAACTTTTGGAGTAAACAGTTTGGTCCCCTACAAACCAAGGGGCTGGACTATCTTCAAGTATCATATATCAATAAACTTTTGGAGTAAATAGTTTGGTCCCCTATAAACCAAGGGGCTCCAGACTATAAAATACATCAGCACCAATACTTAAAATGCACTGTAGTATAAAAAGAGCTCCTTAAACAAGACCCGCAGAATAAGAAAGTACCCCAAACAGGCGCCACAGAATATAAAGAGTTCTGTGAGTGACAACATAACAGAGGCCAACGTGAGAGACAAAGAACAGCCTGCAGGATGGTATAAGATGCCCCCAGGAAGGACAAAGAACAGCCTGCAGAGGGTATAAGGAGGCCCCCAGGAAGGACATATAACAGCCAGCAGAGGGGTATAAGGAGGCCCCCAGGAAGACAAAGGAACAGCCTGAAGGAGGACACAAGGTGGGTGTTGGGTACTCACCTTGGTGGCCACGATGGACAGCCCCATGCCGTTGTTGGACTTGTGGAGCTGGATGACGTGGATCTCCGGCTCGCCACGGGGGATGGACATGGACCTGTTGCTCATCACACTCGGGCTACGAGGCTGCGGGGAACAAACACTGGCATGAGCATTGGGCAGGAGGTCAAGGGCTCAGTATGTAGCTTCATGTACATACTTTTTTGACAGCAAAGGAAACAGATCAAGGGCAAAAAGAAGATATAGAAGAAAAAGCTTGCAATGTACATACTATAAGAGGTTTCTATATTTTGAAGGCATTAAGGGAAAGTTGATGCATATATTCCTACCTGTATGACATACATAAATTTTATAGTAATGGTTTACTGTAACTAAACTGTTTGTCATAACTATAATTGCTAAATCAACTTATTTTATTTTGAGTAGGTTGAGTGCATTCAAACAAGAAGTATCCTGTATGTAAATGACTATATGCATTGTGGGAGTGAATGACTAGTGTCTTTTTTTCAATATTTGTTGTACAAATTCTTGGATTTATATATTTTTACTGTGTGCACACTAACAGTTATCATATTTTTTTACTATCTCCCTCCCTGACTTCCTCATCCACTCCCTCCCCATGGCCTTGCTGTGTGCATTCTTTTGTTTGGCTATTTGTTTATTTGTGTTTTTACTGCTCTTTCCTTTATTAGCTTCCGCCTCCCCTCTCCTTCTACATTCTTTCCTCCTTAGCTTTACCACCGCATCAACTTCCACACCTTTCCCTTCTTAGCTTCCCCCTCCCCTCTCCTTCTCCATTCTTTCCTCCTTAGCTTTACCACCGCATCCACCTCCACACCTTTCCCTTCTTAGCTACCCCGTCCCCTCCCCCACCAAGTCCTTACCCCGGGAGGAGGGCGAGTGTCAGACTCGTGCATGTAGATGGTCCAGTAGCCGGAGGAGGTGGGCTGCGGGTTCATGTTGCAGAGGCCGGCGTGCTGCAGGGGGTTGAGGAACTCCGCCAGGCCTGAGGGAACACCGCGGACAATGTCACACGAGTAGCCGTCCTCGGGCAGCAGGAAGGGCAGCTGCAGGTCAGTCTCCTCCTCCAGGCGCACCTCACGGCCATCCTCTCGGGCCAGGCCATCTGCTGTACTCTCAGCCACCTGCAGGAGGGAAGACAGAGAGTTATAGAAGAGCACTGATGAAAACTGAGCTTTGAACAATGTACACCTTGACTGAGCCCTTGAAAACCATATTCTTGCAAGTCCAAATTTTAGTATATTAAGACTTTTGTTAAAGTTTGCATCAGTTGGATGTCTTCAGAGTTTTGTTTACATGCATTTTTGACTGTTGAGAAATGGTAATGCTTTAAACACCCCTCCACAAGACACCTCCCTAACATAACCTGTTGCTGAGAAAGTCTTTATTTGGGTAGAAATGGCACTTGTGGATCAGATTCTCAAGAGCTCAGCTGACCTTGTTTCAACCTGCTTAATCCTTACCGTACAGTTTTTCTAGTGTGTGTGTGTGTGTGTGTGTGTGTGTGTGTGTGTGTGTGTGTGTGTAAGTACTTGCTTTGTAAGGTTGCACTTTGACATAAAAATACACACACACACACACACACACACACACACACATATGAAGCGGACCTCAATTCAGCCTGGCCCTGCTCAGCCTTGGCTTGGCGTGCCTGGTTAGGAGGGATCAGCAGGGTTTCTACCATGGCTGTGAGGTTTCTGCAGGGATCAACTAGAGTAGTATTTTTTCTTACGTGATGGCAGGAATATAACCCCCACTTTTTTCTTTTATGTCCCTTCCTCTAGTGCCTTACATTTCCATCCCTCTTCCCGTCCCCAAGTGCTGGCACTCCCATAGTCACACAAACATGAGGTCAGTGTGTGGGGTGGGCCCAGCCTCTCCCCAGACCTGCCGCGTAACCCTCAAAACATCACTCATATGCCAGCTGTTTACGATTTGAAATTGTGTACTAAATATTCTGCATTCATTAAATAAGTCTATATAGGGCTCTGAATGTGTCCCTTTTTTAAATAATGGAGAAGAATTGTATAAATTCCAAAACACGTGACATTTTTGCTTTCTGGCATTATCAGTGATCAAGGACACTGTGCCACCTCTTGATTCACCTCCCTCGCTGTCCTCACCCCGAGGGCTGGCTGGTACAGGGTTTGTTTTGCCTATTAACCCTTTTCCGTGTTGCTGTTTCCAGGTGACAACTCAAATAGTTTGTGGATGATCTCAAGATCTTTGGGTCTGTTTGCGACTTTATAAAATAATGAAGCAATGCTTCCGATTGTCCATCTCTCCTCCTCCTCCTCCTCCTCCTCCTCCCACACAGCGCCACTCACCGCCACCACGTTGTCCACCAGGTCCTGTGGGATCTTTGGCTCGTCGGGGGTGGGCTGGTACTTCTCCAGCAGCGCTCGTAGCTGCAGGGAGTTGAGCTTGAAGCAGGTGGATGAGATGGTGGCGATGTCGTCGGGGGCAGACTGAAGCACAGGAAGGAAAGGTGAACAGGCAGGTAATGGATAAGTTTGTTTCTGTTTTGCTTTGATATTCTTTCACTTGCTGCATAATATGAATTACAAATTTTAGTGGCAAAAAAAATAATAATACAAGTACAGTGAGACTGTTTTGTTTCTAAATATTTCATAAATAAATCTTCTTGAGTGAAGAGGACCACATTAAAAATAAAGTTTATATGTGTGTGCACTTTATCGTGTCATCCTCAGTAATTTGTTAAAATGTAAATTCTATCAAACCAAATCACATCAAAGCCTCATCCCTGACAAGCCCTTTAATTATTCAAAGAGGATTCTTCATTGTGTCTTGTTGCTTACCTTCTGTGAGTGCAGCAGCATGGCTGCCTGGGACAGCCTGGCCAGGTGGCAGTCAGCAGCCAGCTCCAGGCCCTGCTTCTCGGCCCACAGCTCAATGCGAGCCAGGCGCCGCTTCAGCCTCACGCCCCACACCCTACACACACACACACACCACTGTCAGTACCTCCCTGGTGGGCTGATTAGGCTTTATATATACTCAGATATGTGAAACACAAAAAACACAGATCAACACAACTGGAGGATCATCAGTCAGTTGGACCTTATCTATTGAAATTATCTATCTCTGTTTGACTTCTAAAGCTCAGTAGCCAGTGCTGCCAGATTGACGTACTCAGCCAATTATATTTCCCGACTTCCAACCCCCAAACTGTCTTCTGGGCTCCATTAACAAAACTAATTTATAGTTACTGTTAAAAGAGTTAGATCCTGATGTTTCTTGGCAATAGTTAGGCGTCAGAAACAGGTAAATACTATGCTCTGAGTACGACAATCTGGCAACAGTGTCAGTAGTCAACCTTCCATGGGACCAAGTTACAACAAAGACCTCTCTCTCCTCTCAGCCCAGCACACCACCACATGCACCTTCCCAGGACTCACCGGGTGCAGTAGTTGGGGAGGGAGTCGGCCACGATGCGGTTGAAGACCCACATGTTGATGAAGTGGAAGAGCTGCGAGAAGAGCTGGATGGTGAGCGCTGCGTTGACGCGGCACCGGCGCAGCAGAGCCATGGTGTTGGTGAGGATGGACAGCACCTGCGAGGGAGGAGAGGAGTGAAGGGTGAGTGAAGGAGTGAGGGCAGAGATAGGTGTATAAGTATTCATTGTCATTCCACTCTTTCCTCACTTTGGTATTCTAGCTCAAGGCCTCAGTGATAAATTAGTAAAGTAGCAAAGTTCAGTCTCTCACCAAGTAAAAACATGAGGTACCAGCTGCACTCAGGTAATAGCCAACCTCTGTAGTACTGAACTCCTTAAAGGATTAAAGTGTTCCACCGAGAAATAAGTTCCCCTAGACAAGCAGTAACCACAAAATAGTTAACTCCAAAAGCTTAGCCCAACAAAATGTAATAATTTGACTTCTCAAAGAGTGTTACAGTGCCACCTAACACAGGAGGAGGAAAACCTGTCTGTGGGGCTGAAGTGAATGAAAGCATCCATGGCAGACAGAGGGAAGTACTTACATGTGCTGTTGATCCTTCCTCCTCATTTATGTCATCCCTGTCCTCGAGGAACATGGGCAGTGATGTGGAGAGCTCTGCCTGCATACAGTCTACCAGGCTCCTGCACAACACATACACACACATCAACAAGACATCAATGCAGGAACACGGCTCAGATAGACACCTTACTCTGGGAGGGTCACATCCTTCTTGAGGCAGAATGTTTGGTAAAAACAGGGATGATACAAACACACTTATGAACAGATATACAGTAACGGAAAGATAAATGAAGGCAGAGAGGAGACAAAAATTAATACAGACAAAGCTCCATTGGGCAGCAGGAGGGCCAGGCTGCTGCAGTGAATCCACACACTCATTACCTGAAGGCCACCTGCACCGCCTCCGCCAGGATGTCCTGCGCGTCGCTAGAGTAGCCGCACACGTGTCGGTCCTGCTTGAGGAAGTGCAGCAGCTCCGAGGCGTTGGCCATCCAGAAGGCCAGGGACGTCGGGTCACCATGGCGGGACTGGAACAAGGAAAACTTTCAGCATTTGGAGAAATGTATAAAATGCTGTGAGACACATTTAACCCAGTAGCAACGGGGATCATGTTTCTTAATGGTCCCTCTAAGCGAGAAAAATGAGAAAGAATCATCCCTCACACAAATCATTTCATAATATATATCAAAGCATTTGTGATCAGATTATGTATCATCTATTTTGGGGGTTTTATATCATGGCACAAATTTGGCCCGTCGCTGCTACACGGTAAAGTCACAGATTTGGCCCGTCACTGCTACACGGTAAAGTCACAAATTTGGCCCGTCGCTGCTACACGGTAAAGTCACAAATTTGGCCCGTCACTGCTACACGGTAAAGTCACAGATTTGGCCCGTCACTGCTACACGGTAAAGCCACAGATTTGGCCCGTCACTGCTACACGGTAAAGCCACAGATTTGGCCCGTCACTGCTACTGGGTTAAAGCTACATCAAATATAAAAATAAATGGAATATCAGATACAGGGGATTACCTTTCTATATGTCACTATAAGATAAACAAAATGATAAATAAGAGCCACAATTTGTTAGTAGTGAGGGAGTTTTCTCAGCCAACAGATAACAAACAGCATGTATTGGAAGGAGTCTCCCATACACGCTTCCCAGTACTCACATGGATCACATTTTGCACCATCGCGGCGACCTTGGTGAGCATCTCGGTGAGGCGGTGAGCTCGTTCAGTGGGGCTCAGGTCCGGCCGGTAGTGTGTCGAGGCCCTGGAGGGGGGGGGGACAGGCATGAGAGCTGTACAGAACCATTGCTATGAGGCTTGATGTAAGGAAGGCAGTCACCACATCTTCCCTACACCACTGAGATTGTTATTCACCACTTACAAACTTCTTCCTGATGTCACTTTTACTGAACAATGCACAAACTACTTACCTAGAACTTACAAATTGTGTAAATACTCCTACTAACTAGTATAAGCAGCTACAAATTGCTTACAAACTGCTACAAACTGCTTACAATCTGCTAGAACCTGCTTATCTGAACCCCTCACAAACACATTCCTGCTATGCCTTTCCTCAACCCTTCATAAACTGCTTGCTACCTGCTTACTAACTCCTGACAAACTGCTTACACAAACTCTTACAAACTGCTATTCACTATACTTACAAACTACCACAAACTCCTATCCACACCCTCACAAGCTCCCTCCCGCAGTGACCTACCTGAACCTGGCGGCCATGTAGAGGGTGTAGGTGGGCGCCAGCTTGAACTGTATGTCCGTGGGGTCCAGGTCGGTGGTGATGGCGTGCAGGAAGGCGTCCTCGCTCTCCTCACGGAACTCCAAGACGGCAGGGAGTATGGGGTCCCTCGCCGGGGGGTAGCGCTCATAGTTACCTCTGTGGGGTGGGGAAGGATGGGGAACGGGGGGAAGAGAAGAGGGAGGGAAGGGTATGGAAGAGTGAGGGAAAGGGGAAGAGAGGTTTGGGTAGGAGGAGCAGGGATATGGAAGGGTATGAGAGGGAAGGGTTGCGGCAGGTTAGGTAAAGAAAATGGGAGGGAGAGGAAGGTACAAGAGACACAGTAGTAGAAGGAAAGAAGAATGAAAAAGGCAATGATTTAAAAGGAAGAAATAAAGGGAAGGAAAGAAGAATAAATGTAGGGGCAAGAGAGGGAAGGAAAGGAGATAAAAAAAAGGGATAAAAGTAAGATTTAATACTTCCTTGAAAACCCAGATGCTTTTGTATTTTAAGAGCATCAGGGAATTGTGTGTGTGTGTGTGTGTGTGTGTGTGTGTGTGTGTGTGTGTGTGTGTGTGTGTGTGTTGCTGGGAAAGAGTTAAAGTTGTAATGAGTTAACTGATTGATGTGATCCAAAATGATGTTATTTATACATATATTCACAAGGGCAGTAAAGGTAATGGGTTAGAGGTGTTAAGTTGTGATGTTGGTGTATTACGCAGGTATATGTACACACTTCCACACACATACATATAGACACACACACACACACACACACACACACGTAAGATTATTTCAACTTAACACTAAAAAGTCAAATGGATTGTTATTATTATTACTGTACAAGAATAAGGTCATTAATAATTCATCATGACAATCACTGGTTACATTGATTAACAGGACAGACAAGGTTATCATTACCATTATTATTATTATTATTATTATTATTATTATTAACTGAACAAACAGAATAGACTGGGAGTTAACAATTATATTTCACAGGACAGTCAAAGCAAACACTGCCTGAAGAGAGAGAGAGAGAGAGAGAGAGAGAGAGGTAACTCACATGGGGAGCCGTCGGGCGGTCCGAGAGCTGCATGAGGGTTAGAACAAACAAAGGTCATGCAACACCAGTATCCTCATGCTCCTCGCTGCATGGCCTGACACATGACAGACTCAGGAGGGGCTAAAGAGGGCTAACAGGGAGGGGCTGCAAGGGTACTTAGAGACTCCTTATAGACACCCGCGCTTCCTAGTGACTGAGGGAGGGAGCTATGAGGTGCTGGCACTGAGGGAGTAGCACTTTACTACTCACGGAAGACTTGGCAATGGGGTGAAGCTATATTTGTAAGGTCCTTGAGATGGAACTCAATAAGAGCTTCCTCCTCCCTGCATCTCAGGTGTGATAGCCAAAACCTCACGATTGTCAAGGAAACTCATGAATTCACTGGGTAATTTTAGTCTAACTGGGTAATTAAAGTCTAACTCAAACATCAATTCATCAGTGTGAATTGGAAAGCATGTAATTTTTCAATAAATGTACTTAAACCATTGCTCATCAATGTAGTGGACAGGCTCTTGAGCAAAATCAAATCAATGAAATACAAGGGGTACTGATAGCTCCTTTAGGAAAATATATTATTTGGCCAGCAAAAGTGCCACCACCAGTGACTAGTTGGCTTTACAACCAGACCACCGCTGGGCCTGTGCTAACACAAGACTATGATGGACCCTACACATGTGGCCGGGCAGCTCCTCACCAGCCCTCCAGAGACACAGAGTGGGAGAGGGAGGAAGGCAAGGAGAGCATGAGAATGGATGCCAGGAGTGAGAGGTGAGAGGCAAGAGTCCCAGAGTGTCCCTCACACCGCCTCCAGTCCTTACCTCCCCTCAAAACTCTGTTCACTCTTGCTGAGCCGCTCCTGGGCCGAGGACTTAGAGGCTCGTGACCCAGCCTGTGACCCCGCCTGTGACCCGGCATGTGACCCGGCATGCGACACGCTGTCCCCCCCAGACTCCTGCTTGTCCCCAGGAGGCCCCGTGGAAGCCTTCTCCTGCCCTGACCTGTCAACCCCAAGATGCTACATGCCACGTGCCTCACCCAGCATGCCAGCCCATCACAGTCTGGTGCACACAAACACACGGACACACACACACAGGAACACACATAGACACATAGTATACATGGACGGCACACTGGCAGGCAGGCACATGCTACATATAAATAAGGACAGGGACAGGTGGGCTTGGTGACCTCATGTGCTGTGATCATCATTATCATTATTATTATTATTATTATTATTATTACTATTATTATTACTATCATGGAAAGAGATGGTGGACAGTGAGTATATGTGTGTATGTGTGTGTAGGGGGGCATGGTGGGGGTCGTAACAGCCATATAAATTAAATTGGTGAGGTAGTGAATATATTAATTAACGTGTCAACACTAATTAATAAGCTTTTTGATCAGTGAGATATTTCAGATAGGCTGCGCACTAACGGTAATTATCATGTCACCTGAGAGAGAGAGAGAGAGAGAGAGAGAGAGAGAGAGAGAGAGAGAGAGAGAAACTAGAAATAAGTTAAATAAATATAAGTGTACAAGGTAAAGAGGCACCAAAGAGTGAGAACAGTATTTACACCATCTGAGTGAGTGAGTGAGTGAGTGAGTGAGTGATTAAGTGTCCGGGTTAGAGCACCAATAGGTTCATGGATACTGTACATGACTTGAAGCCTCAGAATACATACAACAGAGAAGAAGAGAATGCTGAGAAAGTGTGAGGCAATGCAAGGTCCATAAGGTGAGACGTAACTAATATTATCATTCTTTTTTGTACTTGGCATGGTCTGAAATTATGTCAAAGATTGAGGAATACTTTTGTGGGGGAGGGTGTTGGACAGAGTGGTGTGTGAGGTGTGTTGTGGGGCAGGACCATCACCTACAGGGACTTAGGAGGGGGCTAACTGACAGGTTTTGGGAGGGTGCTAGCTACAGGGCCTGGGAGGGGCAAGATATAGGGGACTGAGTGGGGCCAAGCTACAGGGCTTTGGGAGGAGACTAGCTACAGGTTCTTGAGATTGAGTTAGCTATAAGGCCTTGGGAGGGGGCTAGCTACAGGTTCTTGAGATTGAGTTAGCTATAAGGCCTTGAGAGGGGACTAGCTACAGGTTCTTGAGAGGGAGTTAGCTATAAGGCCTTGGGAGGGGGCTAGATACAGGGTCTTAGAGGAGTGGTAGCCAGGGTCACAGAATAGGAGGGTGTGGCCATTTTCCTCACAGACAGAGTGTTGTTACCAAAAGAGCTGCATGAACTTCAAATCTCTAGGTACTTCTTCAAGACCCTGATGATACCTACAGTACACAAAAACACTATTGCATCACCATCACTTTGAATTTTGCACAGCTATTTCGGGAACAACAAGCCGCCAGTGATGAAGGTGGGTAGACTCTCCTATTCTTTCACTCTGGTGCTGGCTATAAGGGCTTGGGAGGGGGCTATCTATAAGCTCATGGGAGGGCATTACTAAATATGTACAGAATCACTCTTAATCAATATAAAAGAACAATAAAAATAGGAGCAAGGATTAACTGATGAGTCGTCTTAAGTCTTAAAACAATAATATACAAGGGTGAAGGTCAAGTAACGTGACTACAAACAAAACAGAGGTGACCCAAGATGACCCCTCGAAGACTTCATGCCAGCAGGACCCGGTCAGTGCACAGTGCTGCCCCTTCCCTCCTCCAGCCTCCTCTACCTAACCACACACCCACCATCCCTTGACTCTCCCCTCCCTTTGTTTATGGTGAATAGCGAATGAACTGCATGCCATCAGAGCCTGTTCAAGATGCTGTTCTTTCCCTAGTCAAGTGTTTCCAATCTAACCATGCTTTCCCTTCCCTCCTCCAGCCTCCTCTACCTAACCACACACCCACCATCCCTTGACTCTCCCCTCCCTTTGTTTATGGTGAATAGTGAATGAACTGCATGCCATCAGAGCCTGTTCAAGATGCTGTCCTTTCCCTCGTCAAGTGTTTCCGATCTAACCATGCTTTCCCTTCCCTCCTCCAGCCTCCTCTACCTAACCACACACCCACCATCCCTTGACTCTTCCCTCCCTTTGTTTATGGTGAATAGTGAATGAACTGCATGCCATCAGAGCCTGTTCAAGATGCTGTCCTTTCCCTCGTCAAGTGTTTCCGATCTAACCATGCTTTCCCTTCCCTCCTCCAGCCTCCTCAAGTCTTCCCTACCTAACCATGCTTTCCCTTCCCTCCTCCAGCCTCCTCAAGTCTTCCATACCTAACCATGCTTTCCCTTCCCTCTTCTTCCTCCTCCTTAAGTCTTCCCTACCTATCCACACACCCATCATCTCGACGCATCTCCCTTTGTTTTGATGCAAAGTGAATAAAATGCATGCCATTGTGAACCCATTGCAAGATGCTGTCCCTTCCTCAAGTCACAGAGCCTAAAAACACCACTTGGTAGCCATAAAGTGGGTCTCATTTCTCTCCCCTCTTGTAATTTATATAAAAAAAGTTATTGTACTCCACAGAGGTGACTTCTGCTGGTTCTCCTCTCCTATTGTTGTCATGAAAACTAACAACCTATATTATTGAGTGTTCCTTCTCCTCCTCCTCCTACTCCTCCTCCTCCTCCAACCAACCTGACCCTGTACACACTGGCTCCCTAATGGTCCTCGGCAGTGTGTGAAGTATTCCTGTCGTGGGTTTTTCTCAGAGTATCAGTAATCAATAATGCCTTCAGCTCACTTTCCCTATCTTATCTCTCCACTATTTCCCTTGATAGTGCACTAGAATTAGACTTACATATGAGAGCTTGTCTGTGATATTATTTTCCTCGTTTCACTCCTCTCATTGTGTTATCGTCTTTACGTAAACTTACAGCAAAAGGCTAATTCATTTTCTGTATCATATCTCTTCTTTATACCTTTTCATTCTCAAGCAAGTCTTTCAGAATGGACTGTATTCCTTAACCTCACTACTTTCTCCTTTTCACTTATATTGTGGAGTTTCATATCTGTCTATATTTACTCAGAGGACTCTTTGTGATTTAAGGCAGAATTTGATGCCCTATCTTAATACTTGTCTATGTACTGTTCTTATTGCAGGCATATCCCTTCAAACTATTCAATCACACTAATCATCTGCTCACTTTTCCTACTGTCTGTTTATCCTTCAAACTATTCAAGCACACTAATCACCTGTTCACTTTTCCTACTGTCTGTTTATCCTTCAAACTATTCAAGCACACTAATCACCTGTTCACTTTTCCTACTGTCTGTTTATCCTTCAAACTATTCAAGCACACTAATCACCTGTTCACTTTTCCTATTGTATGTTTATCCTTCAAACTATTCAATCACACTAATCATCTGCTCACTGTTCCTATTGTATGTTTATCTTTCAAACTATTCAATCACACTAATCATCTGCTCACTTTTCCTACTGTCTGTTTATCCCTTCAAACTATTCTGTGAGGACTATTTCTGGTATCTTTTACTGGCCAAGTCACCAGCCAAAGGTAGTTTCTGATCATTCACTGTGAAAAATCAGCCGAGGAACTCACAACACACGGTGAAAGCAACACTACACAAAACTCCCTGCACTCACACTGACCAGCAAACTAAAAATCTATACACTGGTAAATAAATAAATAAAACAAAGCACTCAGGCTATCCGGCAAGGGAGAGGAGGAAGGGCAGGGCACTATAAAGACTAGCAGTACACCCAAGACTACACCTGTGGTTCCCCCGTTGTCCCTACCCCCCCAGCACCTCACCCCCCCCGGCAAGGCGAGGTGTGGCGCCCCGGCCGGCTTCTCACCTGTCGATGAGGTGGTGCTGCCTCATGCGGTCATCCTGCTGCGGGTCGAGGAAGCGGAAGTTGTAGATCCGTCCGAACCTCACGATGCACCCATGCTGAGGAGGGAGTCAGGGTGAGTATATCTTTTTTTTTTTTATATATACAAGAATGCTCAAGAAAAAAAAAAAAAGAACCGCCCCAAAAAAAGAACATTGTTAAGGCATATACACAAAACTAAATTGATCTTCCGGTAAGTTATAAGCTTTTTTTTTTTTTTTTTACATTAAAGAAAAAAAGCTCGAGGGGAAAAAAAGAAAGAAAAGAAAAATAAACAAAAAAGTCGGCAGTCAAAAAATATAACACAAAACCAAAAAAATCTTCCAGTAAGTTTTAAGCAATTATTTATGTACAAGAAAGAAGACAGCTCATGGGCAAAAAAAAAAAAAAAAAAAAAAAAAGAAACAAAAGAATAAAAAGGAAAAAAAAGTCTTGTAAGCGGTTATGGAGTCACCGTCACAAGGAGGAGTTAGGTGTTTCTCAGGATGATTGCTGACATTAACTTCGTGATGAATATGCATGAAGCTAAACGTTCCTTCTAGCAGGTAATATGTACGCAATCATCTTTGTATCACTTAACCCGGTAGCAGCGAGGATCATGTTTCTTAATGGTCCCTCTAAGCGAGAAAAATGAGAAAAAATCACCCCTCACACAAACCATTTCATAATATATATCAAAGCATTTGTGATCAGATTATGTATCATCTATTTTGGGGGGTTTAAATCATGGCACAAATTTGGCCCGTCGCTGCTACATGGTAAAGCCACAAATTTGGCCTGTCGCTGCTACATGGTAAAGCCACAAATTTGGCCCGTCGCTGCTACATGGTAAAGCCACAAATTTGGCCTGTCGCTGCTACATGGTAAAGCCACAAATTTGGCCCGTCGCTGCTACATGGTAAAGCCACAAATTTGGCCCGTCGCTGCTACATGGTAAAGCCACAAATTTGGCCCGTCGCTGCTACACGGTAAAGCCACAAATTTGGCCCGTCGCTGCTACACGGTAAAGCCACAAATTTGGCCCGTCGCTGCTACCGGGTTAACAATACAAGCTGTCAGGTCTAAGGTATTCAAATGTCTCTCCATCTAAAATTGACCTCACTTTTGGCCACTCTTTACTACTCTCTTTTATAGGAGCAACGATTAGGGGGCTGTGTTTTTTTTTTTTTTTTTTTTTTTCCCTGAGATGACTCCTTTACTATAAAAAAAAATCAACTCCGCATATAATTATACATAGATAAGCAAGAACATTAATAAATCTGGCGACTATTTTCCTTAGACTTTTCAAGGAATTCTTATCCATTTTTTATTTTATTACAAAGCTCTAGGGAAAGATAATATATAATAACTCTCTCTCTCTCTCTCTCTCTCTCTCTCTCTCTCTCTCTCTCTCTCTCTCTCTCTCTCTCTCTCACACACACACACACACACACACACAAACAACCCTCCAACCCCCTTACACAACCTCCCTCCCCCCAACCCCCCCAAACAATATGAAACCTATTACACCGGGTCTCCGTTTCCTCTACATGGCCCGGGCTGCAATTAGACCCTTACGCAAGCTGAGACAAACACCATTATCTTATCGGCGGGGGGCGCGGGGCGATGACTCTGCACCCGCGGGAAAACTAGATTGCTAATCAGGACGAGGAGCTCAGGAGGGGCGGGGGAGGGAAGGAACTCGAGCATCCCCCCCCCCTTCCTTCCCTCCCCACGCCCCCTCCCCTTCCACCTGCCCCCGAGTCATTAGGTTGAGTCCACAGTTTTTGATGGTGGGTAATGAGGCGGAGATGAGCACCGAGGCCATGCGCAGGTAGAGTGTATGCCCCCAACTTTTACTTCCCTTCTTATTTTCTGCCTTTCCGTATCTCCTTCCCTCCCTTTCCCTTACTTTCTTCTCTCCGTTGGTTCTGTCTCATCGTCTCTCATTCCGTCCCTCAACTTTAGGCGGGGTTCCCACTATTCCGTTTTGACGTCCATCATTTATTGACAAACATATGGACAGCATTAACCACAACGACCTCTTGTGTATGTTATTTTGTAGCTAAGTACTTCTATTTAATATTTTCATGATATGTAGAATATTCAACATCACCGGACTGGCACCACCACCCCTACCCCGGACCCAAAAGTTAACTTGAGTTCATCTCTGGACGGGCTCCGCGCAGGGCCCGGACTCCGTTGATGACGTCACTGACGGTCGACGGATCCGTGAAAACGGAATAGTGGGAACCCCGCCTAACTAGGAAGGGAAATGGGAGGTGGATCTGTTCCTTGCCTCATTACGAGTCTTAGGCACCTATTTTCAGATGCTCTCCACTCTCACACAGCACCTATTTCCCAAGGCCACGAAGGAGAGTAGTCGGGTTCTCACGGTCCAGATGCCTTGTCAAACTATCACTGCAGGCTTATAAAACTACCCATGGAGATACTAACACAACAACCTCTACGAAAGCCTTAACGAATGTGTGTGTGAGCCCTGAAATGTTTGAGGATATGGGCCTCGTATCCTTCCGTACCCGTCCTTTCCCTTCACACGTGGGCAGAGGACGGGAAGTGTGAGCTGGTCTGTGAGCGAAAAATTACCTTCCTCCTCTATTCCCTCCCTTTTTTCTTCCCCCCTTTCAACTTTCCATTGCCTCTCTTTTCCTCTCAGTGTTCTCTGCATCCTCCATGCCTTCCTCCGTCTATCTCTTTCCTTCTCTTCTTACCTTCCTCGTCTATTCCCTCCCTTTTTTCTTCCTCCCTTTCAACTTTCCATTGCCTCTTTCCTCTCAGTGTTCTCTGCATCCTCCATACCTTCCTCCGTCTATCTCTTTCTCGTGTTCTTAATCTTTCCATCCCTTTCCTTTCTAGTCCTACACCTCCTCCACTCCCTCTTTTTATCCCTAACATTTCTACCTTTGCCTTCGTTTTTTCCTCTCAAAGCTCTCTCTCACACCCACACAGCTGCCTCACACACACCCTCTCATTTCCTCTTTACAGTATAGATGACAGAAAAGCCGAGATTCCTACAGGCCTTTGATAATACATACTGATTAGTTTTTTTATTATGCAGGAAAGGAGGCAGACGAAGAGCAAATAAGTTAGGAAACAAAAATGCCCGCACGTTTTACTGACTGGCACGACTCATCCATAGAGCATAAAGTAGCTAAAGTGGGTGGTGCCGGAGTGCCAGAACGAGGTCAGTTGTTATTCCCAAGGCTGCAAGACAATATTAATAACGCATAGAAGGTAATCCGGGACAGTGATGACAGGGCGGAATGTTGTTGTTTATGCTCGAGGCTGAAGGGTCAAGAGCACCAGTCCTACCCCCCCCCACCCACCCACCCACCCACACACACACACACACACACACACACACACACACACACACACACGCACGCACGAGTCTCTGGGTTGTGTGCAGTGAAACAGATGGTGGGGATAATATGCAGAAACTGAACACGTATACAAACCATTTGGGGCGGAAATACAGAGAAGAAATGAAGGAGGGAGGGAAAGATGGAAGGAAGGAAGGGGGGGAAGAAAGAGAAAGAAAGAAGAAAGGAAGGATAGAATGTAGGATGGATTGAAGGAGGAAGGGAAAGATGGAATGAAAGAAGGAAGGAAGGAGGGGAAGAAAGATAACGAAAGAAAAAAGATAGGAAGGAAAGATGGTAGGATGGATTGAAGGGGGGAGGGAAAGATGGAAGGAAGGAAGGAAGAAAAAGAAAGAAAAAAGAAAGGAAGGAGAGAAGGTAGGATGGATTGAAGGAAGGACGTGTGGAAAGACGAAGTGGAGGGAGAAGGAAAAAAAGAAAGGAAGGGAAGAAAGAAAAGGAGTCAACGGATGGGACGAAGGAAGGAATGACGACAGAAAAGCGGATAGGGGAGAACGAAGGAAGAAAGGAAAGATGGAGTTGAAGGATGGAAGAAAAGGAAATGAAGGATGAAAGGAGGGAGAGAAGAAATGGTGGGGGGGAAAGAAGGATGGAGAGGAAGAAACGAACACACACACACACACACACACACACACACACACACACACACACACACCAAAAAATAAATAAAATAGTAATAATAATAAATAAATAAATAAAAATCGAGTCTGCAAGAGGGTAGTTGGCCTACACACAAGGCAGGTCCAGTAAACCAAACACCCCGAACTGTACCTTCCAAATCCACGAACTAATCTAACTTTGTCCGAGACCTTTAATTAAACAGAAAGCTCTCGACCTTCTCTAACGTATTGGCACTCACCACATGACTGCCAAACTTGTTCCACTCATGCGCACCAAGCAATCCTTTTCTATGTGGAATCTGAATCTATCTATCTACCTCTTATCCTGCTCTTTTTGTTCCCGATCCTTGTTGACACCACCCTAATTAAAGCCCTTCATCCGTTTACAAGTTTCAATCAAGTCTCCTCGCACCCTTCGCCTCTCTGCATAATGACACTTTAGGAGGAAGGGAGAGAGACTAGATGAGGAGGGTAGGACGTGAGGGAAATGGAAGGGAAAGGCGAAGGAGAGACAAAGAGGTGGAAAATAAAGAGGAAATGAAGGAAGGGAAAAGGGAATCATTTGAAACATTTTATTATACTTGCAGAGGGACGGAGGAGGGACGGAAGGAGGGATAGAGAGGAAGAAAATATGAAGAAAGCATAGGAAAAGGAAAGAAGGGTACGAGAGATGGAGAGGCAGAAGGGAAGTAAGAGATAGGGAATGGAAGAAAGGAGAAATGGAGAACCAGAAAAAGGAAAGGAAGAAAAGGAAAAGGAAAAAACAAAGAGAGTCAGATACAGAAACTACGAGGGAAAGGAAGTGCAGGAGAAGGAAGGGAGGAAGGAAAGAAGAGATGGAAAGGTGGAAAATAAGAAAAAAAGAAAGTAAGAGAGAAGAAAATGATGGCAAGAAAGACAGAGAGAGAAAATGAGAGGGAAAAGGAGGGGAAGTAGAGGAGGTAGAAAATAAGAAAGGAAGGAAAAGAAAGGGACAGAAGGAAAGGCGGAGGTAGAAAATAAGAAAGGAAGGAAAAGAAAGGGACAGAAGGAAAGGCGGAGGTAGAAAATAAGAAAGGAAGGAAAAGAAAGGGACAGAAGGAAAGGGAAGAAATAGAAAGAAAGGAAAAGAGAACAGGAAAAAGACAGAGGAGGATGAGAAAGGAAGGAAAAGAAAGGAACAAGAAAAAGAAAGGGACAGAAAATAGAAAGGAAGAGGAGAAAAATAAAGGAGGAAAGGAAAAAGAAAGGAACAAAGGGAAAAGGGACAGAAGGAGAAAGGGAGAAGAAAGAGGAGGCAGAAAATAATAGGGAAAATAAGTATGGAAGAAGGAAGAAAGGGAGGGAGAGAGGGGAGAGGCACGCACCTCCTAGATATGTATCAGGGTCCTCAGCGCCTTATAACACGTCGTATACATGAATAGCAAGCGCCTATAAACGGGTCACCTCACACCAGGTCACCCGACGGCCGACACGCACCGTTAATTAACACCTGTGAGGAACTAACAAACAGGCCGATCTCAAGTTGTTGTTTTTCTTTTTACAACAAAGGAGACAGCTCAAGGGCACAAACAAAGGAAACAATAAAAAAAAAGCCCGCTACTCGCTGCTCCTACAAAAAAGAATCAAAAGAGGTGGCCGAAAGAGAGGTCAATTTCGGGAGGAGAGAAGGAAGGTGAGGAAGTGACGCAGGAAGGTGGGCAGAGGGCGAGAAACAAAAGCTTCCTATTATCAAACTTAGGGACCTTAGTACACCTGTTTAATAAGGCACTCGCAGAAGTTTCATGACCGTAGCAAAATAGGGCGACCCACTCTTTTCTTTTTCCCCTTTATCCTCCTCACAATTTTCCTAATCAATCCTTCCCATCCCATATCATTCCCTTTTCCATTCCTCCGATTTCCTTGATTTCTTCCCCCTTTTCCCTCTGTTTTTCTCTCGTTTCCCACTTCACTTCTCTATTCTCCATTCCTTTCGGTCTCCTCTCCATCCCACTCTCCTTTCTTCCATTCTCTAACTCATTCCCGGCGAGAAACAAAAGGTATATATCATTAACCTCTTCGAGACCTTACTTAATACACCCATTCTCTCTCGTAGAAGTTGTAGAGGTTTCCATGGGTGGTTTCATGACCCTAGCGGTAGTTTGGGAAGGGTTTTATGCCATGAACGGGACAGACACTCATGGCATCCCAACGTATCCTCTCTGCAGCCTTGGAAAATTATAGTCGCAACGGGAGGCCGAAATGTTTGATGATACGAGTCAAAGGTTTCTGAAATATGAGGATGATGGGTGAAAAGCTATCCTCTTCCTCTTCATTTATCTCTTGTTCTCCTCCATTTCTCCCTCCTTTTCCCTCTTTCTCTATTCCTCCCTCCTTTTCCCTCTGCCTCCATTCCTCCCTCCTTTCCCCTCTATATCTCCATTCCTCCCTCAATCTCATTTTTTTTACTTCTTCCTATCACATTCGTCTCCAGTCTCTCTTTCCTCTTCCCTCCGTTTGTCCTTACTTTCCCTCCATTCCTCCCTCCTTTCCCCTCTTTCTCCATTCCTCCCTCATTCATTTTTTTCTTACTTCTTCCTATCACATTCTTCTCCAGTCCCTCCTTCCCATTCCCTCCGTTTGTCCTCAGTTTCCCTCCATTCCTTCCTCTTTTTCCCTCTTTCTCCATTCCTCCCTCCTTTTCCCTCTATATCTCCATTCCTCCCTCAATCTCATTTTTTTTACTTCTTCCTATCACATTCGTCTCCAGTCTCTCTTTCCTCTTCCCTCCGTTTGTCCTTACTTTCCCCCTCCGTTCCTCCCTCCTTTCCCCTCTTTCTCCATTCCTCGATCCTTCATTCCTCCATTCCCTTTCCTTCTTACTCCCCTAACCTTCCTACCACATTTTCCTCCACTCCTTCCATTTCTCCATCCCTCCCTCCTTCCCTTCCATTCATCCTCCTTTCCATCAGGTCTGCCTTCCTTCCT
This sequence comes from Eriocheir sinensis, assembly GCF_024679095.1. Lineage (NCBI taxonomy): Eukaryota > Metazoa > Arthropoda > Malacostraca > Decapoda > Varunidae > Eriocheir > Eriocheir sinensis. Next base: position 5,185,700 of record NC_066566.1, on the reverse strand, counting down.
TTCCCCTCCACTCCTCTCTCTACCAACACACACACAAAATAAAGTAAATTCACAAGTCATCAACAACACGGTAAATTCTGCTTTCATCGTAGTTTCTGAAGAGGGTTTTTAGCAGACTAATTGGATCGAAACTTTTGGCCTTCAGCCGCATTCTTTGTTGCTCTGAGCTACTTAAATAGAAGAGGAAGAGGAAGAAGGAAAAGAAGTTGAAGACTATAAATAAAAAAAAATAGCTTATACTCGTGGTCACCTACAGAGGAGTTCCAATAATAAATAGACGCTCTGAAATATATAAAAGAAAAGGAAGAAGATAAAGAAGTGGAAGAATATATAAAAAAAAAAATCATACGCGGACCGGACGAAGGGCGTGATGAGACGAAGGCGGAAGAGGAAGACGAGGACGAAAAAAAAATATATATATTCGCCTTCAGGTCACAGCTTTGACAGATTATCGTACTCAGTCACTGCCTTTATCGTTTTTTTTTTTTTACACATAACTATTGCAAAAAGAGACATCAATAATTAACACTTTTGATGGTAACTTTAATTGAATGTCGTATCTTGTGTGAGTGCGACAGTTTGGGGGCTTAAACAGATAAATGCAATGTCCTGAGTTCGATAGTCTGGTAATGTTGCTTCAGGATAGTGGCGTCGTAGAGAAAAGAGAGGACCATTAATAAAGCAATAATAATAAAACGGAGAACAAGACAAAGAAGATCAAGGGAAAACACACACACACACACACACACACACACACACACTAAAAAAAAAACAAAGAAAAAACATGATAATCGTTTGTGTGTTCAACTAAGGAAGGTCTCGCAAATTAAAGACAGGATGAAGAATGGCAAACACGAAGGAGTAAGAGAAAAAAAAAAGAAAATGCCTCTCGTATTTACCTGCAGGATGGTTGTCTCGTAAATGCGCTGCCCGTTGACGAAGGTGTCGGCGTCGCGGGAGCAGGGCGTGACGGTGACGATGCCTTCCGTGTGGGCGATGACGCAGTGCCGCGGCTGGATGGACGGGCCGAACAGCTGCAGGGACTGGCCGCCTGTGTGTGTGCTGCGATCCGTGCCAACCTCCGTCACGTTGAGGTGGAGCTGGTGCTGTCTGCCTGTGCCGCCCAGCTCTGTGCCGTCTGTCGAGGAGGAAAAAGGGAAGTTAGACTGAGTGTGTGGGGGACATGTTGCGCTGGTGATATGGGTAATGGTATGAGGCAAAGATTAAAGAGAAAGAAATAAAAACAAAGAAAGATAGTAAAACAATGAGTCGAGGAGGAAAAAGGGAAGTTAGACTGGGTGTGTGGGGGACATGGTGCACTGGTGATATGGGTAATGGTATGAGGCAGAGATTAAAGAGAAAGAAATAAAGAGCAAAAGAAAGAAAGTAAAACAATGAGTCGAGGAGGAAAAAGGGAGGTTAGACTGAGTGTGTGGGGACATGTTGCGCTGATGGTATGGGTAATGGTATGAGGCAAAGATTAAAGAGAAAGAAATAAAGAGCAAAAGAAAGAAAGTAAAACAATGAGTCGAGGAGGAAAAAGGGAAGTTAGACTGGGTGTGTGGGGGACATGTTGCGCTGGTGATATGGGTAATGGTATGAGGCAAAGATTAAAGAGAAAGAAATAAAGAGCAAAAGAAAGTAAGTAAAACAATGAGTCGAGGAGGAAAAAGGGAGGTTAGACTGAGTGTGTGGGGGACATGTTGCACTGGTGATATGGGTAATGGTATGAGGCAAAGATTAAAGAGAAAGAAATAAAGAGCAAAAGAAAGTAAGTAAAACAATGAGTCGAGGAGGAAAAAGGGAAGTTAGACTGGGTGTGTGGAGGACATGTTGCACTGGTGGTATGGGTAATGGTATGAGGCAAAGATTAAAGAGAAAGAAATAAAACCAAAAAGAAAATAAGTAAAACAATGAGTCGAGGAGGAAAAAGGAGTTAGACTGAGTGTGGGGACATGGTGCGCTGGTGATATGGGTAATGGTATGAGGCAAAGATTAAAGAGAAAGAAATAAAGAGCAAAAGAAAGAAAGTAAAACAATGAGTCGAGGAGGAAAAAGGGAGGTTAGACTGAGTGTGTGGGGACATTTTTCGCAGGTGGTATGGGTAATGGTATGAGGCAAAGATTAAAGAAAGAAATAAAGAACAAAGAAAAGAAAAGTAAAACAATGAGTCGAGGAGGAAAAAGGGAAGTTAGACTGGGTGTGTGGGGGACATGTTGCACTGGTGGTATGGGTAATGGTATGAGGCAAAGATTAAAGAGAAAGAAATAAAGAGCAAAAGAAAGTAAAACAATGAGTCGAGGAGGAAAAAAGGAGGTTAGACTGAGTGAGTGTATGGGGGACATGTTGCACTGGTGGTATGGGTAATGGTATGAGGCAACGATTAAAGAGAAAAATAAAGAGCAAAAGAAAGAAAGTAAAACAATGAGTCGAGGAGGAAAAAGGGAGGTTAGACTGAGTGTGTGGGGACATGTTGCGCTGATGGTATGGGTAATGGTATGAGGCAAAGATTAAAGAGAAAGAAATAAAGAGCAAAAGAAAGAAAGTAAAACAATGAGTCGAGGAGGAAAAAGGGAAGTTAGACTGGGTGTGTGGAGGACATGGTGCACTGGTGATATGGGTAATGGTATGAGGCAAAGATTAAAGAGAAAGAAATAAAGAGCAAAAGAAAGTAAGTAAAACAATGAGTCGAGGAGGAAAAAGGGAGGTTAGACTGGGTGTGTGGAGGACATGTTGCGCTGGTGATATGGGTAATGGTATGAGGCAAAGATTAAAGAGAAAGAAATAAAGAGCAAAAGAAAGAAAGTAAAACAATGAGTCGAGGAGGAAAAAGGGAGGTTAGACTGAGTGTGTGGGGGACATGGTGCGCTGGTGATATGGGTAATGGTGTGAAGCAAAGATTAAAGAGAAAGAGGGAAAAGAGAAAGAAATAAAGAGCAAAAGAAAAAGAAAAGTAAAACAATAGGTGGGGAGGGGTGGTATTTGTGGTAGTAGTAGTAGTAGTAGTAGTAGTAGTAGTAGTAGTAGTAGTAGTAGTAGTAGTAGTAGTAGTAGAAGTAGTAGTAGTTGTGACTGTTCTTGTAATGAAATAAATAACAATACTAAAAATAATAATAATAATCACACAACACGAAGTCTGTGATGCATAAATGAAGATAAAAATAGATAGACTTATAGATATAGTCTGATAGATAAAGATTGATAGATAGATAAATAAAAGGAGAGTGAATGAGACAATTTTGCAACTCTCTCTACCTGTCAGCATCGATTCTTTCACTGAAGGAACCAGCGACTGACAAGTTTTAGCTAATCCTCCTCTACCCCTTCAATCCTCCCTCTACCCCTTCAATCCCTCCCCTCTACCCCCTTCAATCCCTCCCCTCTACCCCCTTCAATCCCTCCCCTCTACCCCCTTCAATCCCTCCCCTCTACCCCCTTCAATCCCTCCCCTCTACCTCCTTCAATCCCTCCCCTCTACCCCCTTCAATCCCTCCCCTCTACCCCCTTCAATCCCTCCCTCTGCCTTCAATCCTCCCTCCCCCTTCAATCCTCCCTCTACCTCCTTCAATCCTCCCCTCTACCCCCTTCAATCCCTCCCCTCTACCTCTACAATCCCTCCCTGCCCTCTTCAATCCCTCCTCTGCCCTTCAATCCCTCCCTCTACTCCTTCAATCCCTCCCATCTACCCCCTTCAATCCCTCCCCTCTACTCCCTTCAATCCCTCCTCTGCCTTCAGTCCTCCCATCTGCCCCCTTCAGTCCTCCTCTACCCCTTCAATCTCCCCTCTACCCCTTCAATCCTCCCCTCTGCCTTCAATCCCCTCTACCCCTTCAGTCCCTCCCCTCTACCTTCAATCCCTTCCCCTCCATTCCATCGTCCATCTCTTTCCATGCCATTCCATTCTTTCCTTCTTCCCCTCCATCCCAATCAAACTTTCCCACCCAGTCCTTCCCACCTCCCCTCGATCCTTCTTCCCTCATTTCATTCCCTTTTCCATTCATCCAATTTCCTTGATTATTTTCCCCCCTGTCCCTCTGTTTTCCCCTCTTTTCCCCTTTTGATTTCTCTTTTCTTTATTCTTTTCGGATTTATCTCATTCCTCTCTCCTTCATTCTCTTCCTCATTTAGCTCTCCTCCTCCTCTTCTTCTTCAACCTTAGCCACACCGACATCACCATTCAATCACCACCATAAGGCCATTACCACTGCTACCACCAATCTCTTTCGTCACCATTATCACCACCACCACCACCAAGACCTGCAATCTAATAACAGAAAAATTTATCTGCTTTTAAGTAACTCATTTTTCTCACACGCTCCTCCTCTCTCTCTCCCTTTCATAATTTACAACGAGAAATAGATACATAGATAGATAGAGATAGATAGAGATGAGAGTAAAGAAAAGGAAACAAAATAAGAAAAGAGAATAATAGAGGAAAGGAAATGAAGGGTAAATACAAATGAGAAAGAAAGAGAAAGGAAATTAGGAACGAAAGAGAATAAGAAAGAAAGGAAAAGAAAAATAAACAATCAAAATACAAAGAGAGAAAGAAAAGATAGAGAGGAAGAAACAAAAAGCAAAAAAAAAAGGATAGCAAATACAACAGAAAATAAAAATAACAAAAAAGATGAGAGAGAGTGTGCAGGTACAATCAAAGGAACTTCAGGTTGGCTATTGAAAGGTTTGCACGGATTGTAGCGCTCAATAAGAAGGAGGAGGAGGAGGAGGAGGAGGAGGAGAAAAAAGAAATATAACAAAAACAAAATAAGAAAAAATACAGGTAAAGCAGTACAGAAATGAAGAAGAGGAGGAGGAGGAAGAGGAGGAGGAAAAAAAATAAATGGTTCTGTAATCCATTTGGAATTTATAGTAAAGGTGGATGAATGGAGGATTAAGAGAGAGAGAGAGAGAGAGGAGGAATATAAAACTTGGAGAAGGAACGAAAGACGGAATAAAGAAAGAGGAAGGAAAGACGCAATAAATGAATAAGGGAAAGAATAAAGAAGAAAAATGGACGAGGGAAATCAGAAAAAAAGGGAAGAAAGAAATAAGAAAGGAAAACAAAAGAAGAAAAACGGAAAAAGAAAAATGTGCAGAGGAAATGAAGGAAGAAGAGGAAAGGAAGTGAAGGAAACAGGTATACCGCAAGAGAGAGAGAGCATGGACGTGAGAGAAAGAATATGAGACAGGAGGGGAGCCAGAGATTGAGCGATATTGAGTGAGAGGGAGAAAAGGAGAAAGGAAGAGAGGCAAAGGGAGAGGAAAGGGAGAAAACAGAAGAGAGGAATAAGGAGAAAAAGAAGTATAAGGTGAGGTATGGCGAATGGAAGAGAGAGAGAATTTATGGAGGAAAGATATGGGAGAAATATTTCCTCCGACGAATTCCTCTTGAAAACTTGTATCAAAGAGGCACATATTTGCTCTCTCTCTCTCTCTCTCTCTCTCTCTCTCTCTCTCTCTCTCTCTCTCTCTCTCTCTCTCTCTCTCTCTCTCTCTCTCTCTCTCATCTCTTCTTGCTTTCTTACCCTTTCCTCTTCTCCTTTTCTTCCCTCTAAATTTAATCTCTTTTCTTCCTCTTCCCTCTTCATCTCACCTCCCTTGTCCCCTTCTTTTCCTTCCCTTCTCTCTTCTTTAATATATCTTTCCTTCCTTCTTCTCTTTGTCTCTCCTTCTTTCCTTCCCTGATTTCCATGTTTCACCTTTCTTTCCTCTCCCTTCACCTTCCTTCCCTCTTTCCCTCCCTCCTTCGTTCCATTCCTCCCTCCTTCCCTCCTTCCCTCCCTACCTCCCTCCTTCGTTCCTTACCTCCTTCCCTCTTTCCCTCCCTACTTCGTTCATACCTCCTTCCTCCTACCTCCTCCTTCGTTCCTTACCTCCTTCCTCCCTGTTCCTTACCTCCTTCCCTCCCTACCTCCCTCCTTCGTTCCTTACCTCCTTCCCTCCCTGCCTCCCTCCTTCGTTCCTTCCCTCCTTCCCTCTTTCCCTCCCTCCTTCGTTCCTTCCCTCCCTACCTCCTTCCCTCCCTTCACTTCACAGAGCTAAGAGAGGTCTGGGTAATGAAGGATGCTCTCTCTCTCTCTCTCTCTCTCTCTCTCTCTCTCTCTCTCTCTCTCTCTCTCTCTCTCGGACGTCAAAGGTTGCAAGAGAGACAAGAAGTTAATTAATCATTTGAAAACTTTGGAGAGAGATAGAGAGATGAGTAGGTCGTGGGATGCATAAGTAAAGTAGGGATGTAAATAATATAGATGGAGGAGAGAGAAAAAAGGGAAGGGAGGAAGGAGAGAGATAAAGGGAGAGAAGAAAACTGAAACTAGGAAGAGAAAAAGGAGAGGAAGAAAAAGGAAAGGGAAGAAAGGGTACATGGAAAAAGTGAGGAGAAAAAAAAGAAAGGTTGAAAGATAGATGGAACACGAGTAATGGGAAGGAGAGAAATCTTACCTCTGAGTTATGGACAGGTAGCAAGAGGTTGAGAGAGAGAGATGCTGATGTGGAGCGACTGAAGTTGATGAAATAGCTACTTGTGAGGATGATCCAGGAGGAGGAGGAGGAGGAGGAGGAGGAAGAGGAGGAGGAAGAAATGGAGGAGGATATGAAGGAGGAGGAGGAGGAGGAGGAAGAGCAAACGGAGGTAGTGATAGAGGAGAGATACCATTAGAGTTGGTGGAAGCAGTGACAGAAGATTAGGTCAAGGTTGAAGAGGAGGAGGAGGAGGAGGAGGAGGAGGAGAAGTAGCAGGGGAGTGGAACGTTATACACTGAACTAATCACATATCAGCTATCGACCTCCTCACTGTCCTCTTCCTCCTCCTCCTCCTCCTCCTCTTCCACCTGACTTGTCATTCCACTTTCTGTCTTTCCCTCCATTTATGTTCTATTATTCTTTTTTCTTCCTTTCTTCTCTTCTTCCTCCTCCTCCTCCTCCTCCTCTGCACCTCCTCCTAATTCCTTTTCTCTACCTTCTGTCATCTCTTTATTTTTCATTTTCCTCCTCGTCCTCCTCCTCTTCAATCCATCCAACCTCACCCTTTATCCTCCTCCTCCTCCTCCTCCTCCTCCTCCTCCTCCTCATTATACTCTGCTTCATTATATACAAAAGCGTCGTAACTTCCCAAAACAAATTATTAATGACTTGCGACATATATATATAATAATAATAATAATAATAATAATAATAATAATAATAATAATAATAATAATAACACCACTTATGATAAGTGCTTCTATTTTTGTCTCTTTTACATAATCAAACTGGATATGACCATTATGATTATTGGTGTGCGTGGGAGGAGGAGGAGTTGGTGGAAGAGACGGAAACATGGAAGCATGGATGAGCAGTGGAAGTAGATTGGTAAGGGAGAGAGACAGGATAAGAACATAAGAACGTAGGAGTCTGCAAGAGGCTGGTAGGTCTGTACAAGGCAGCTCCTTTGAACCTAAGCTCCCGTGAATCTAACCCCACCTAATATCACTGTCCATGAATTTATCTAATCTAGTTTTGAATGTGACAACTGTGTGGCACGCACCCCATGACATGACTGCTGGAAGAATATGGAATTGTATGATGTCGAGTAGGTGGTGGGAGGAGAGGAAAGAGGGGAAGGGAGATGCAGTGATGGGGGTCGGAAGTATGGGGGTAGTCGACGAGGGGAGGAAGAAGGGGGGGGGGGGGGAAGGGCTATTACTATTACTATCTGAATCCCCGAAAGTTATTACTGGAATGGCGGTAAAAAGTGTGCAGCAGGCTCTTACGAGGATATTTTTAGCCTGATGACCTCCGCTTCAAAGGAACACAACACACAGAAATAACTTCCCCCTTCAGCAATTTCACCGTGACCCAATACCCTTTGCCTTACGGCCGCCCTCACTGCCACTATGAAGCCCCGCACACTTACGCCAAGATTACAAGATCTCTTTTCGTCGGACATTTCCTTGGAAATTATGATACATAAAATGAGCAGCGTGCTCATTTCTCTTATACAGGAATGTATAATAAACCTTTACAAGTTGCAGTAAGGGAAAAATCTATTAAAATGTACTTTAATCGTGTCACATGATTGACGCATTATCATTATTTGTCTATGTTGAGGAGCGACTCAGAAGCGAAACTAAGTGTAAGGGCTGGGGTTATTGCATGTGTTGACCCTCAGGAGCAGCAGCAGTAGTAGTAGTCGTAGTAGTAGCTGATGCCCCAGGTATTGGTATAGTGACTAGTCCACCATGGCATAGAGTAATGTAAAGGTGGATGGTTGTGTCCGTAGACTTTTCAACCTCACAACCTAGGTACGCCCCGCTTGTAACTCAGTTTGCCTTGAAGGTATTGGAAACTTGGTGGTAGTTTGATGGAAAAATTGCTGAAAAATCTTATGCTGATCAGTCTGCTGGTGCTGAATGTGGCAGGAGATTTCCGGAGGCTTCATGTTGTTGAACTAAATGTTAATATTTTGTGTGGACAGAATTCGTTGCGAGAGCCCCAGAGACCTGTTGGAAACACTGTGTAGTAAAATGCCTTCATATTTTCTTTGCTAAATACAAACATTTGGCGAACATGTGGCGGTGCTATTATTATTATTATTATTATTATTATTAGTAGTAGTAGTAGTAGTAGTAGTAGTAGTAGTAGTAGCAGTAGTAGTAGTAGTAATAGTAGTAGTAGTAGTAGTAGTAGTAGTAGCAGTAGTAGTAGTAGTAGCGTTTTTTATTACTATCATTTTTTTAATCATTATTAGCCCCCTTCCTTTACCAACGATTCATATCTTTTGAAGAGAGTGGGAGAAGAGGAACAAAAGAAGGAAGGAAGGAAGGAAGGAAGGAGAGGGAAGGGAAGGGCAGAGAAGGAAAGGGAATAAAATGGAATGGAACGGAATGGAAGGAGAGAGAGAGAGAGAGAGAGAGAAAGGAAGAAGCAAAGTTAAGATTGCTTCTTCATCTCATTCCTCTATTCCTCTCTTCCTTTCCTCTATTTTCTTTCTCTCTCTCTCTCTCTCTCTCTCATAAGGGTCTGCGGAACCTTTATTATTGTCAAGGGGGAGAATCGGATCCCACGAGGAGAGGATCAACAACAGCGGCGGGTCGATATTGTTGTGTTGCCTCCACCACCACCACCACCACCCATCACCATCACCACCACCACCATCACCACCACCACCCATCACCATCACCACCACCACCTGTCTCTACCTCCAACACTACTATCACCATCACCACCACCATTACCACCATCTCCATGACATAAACAAAGAACACTTCATTGCAACACATTATAACGAAGGAAAATGAAGTTACATATAAATAAAAAATGACAAGAAACAGGATAAGGATTGAAGGGAGGGAGGGAGGGTGAAGCTGGAGGTGAGGAGGACAAGAGGGAGGATTAGAGAACTACCACCACCATTACAACCTCAACGACGACCACCACTATCCACCATCACCACTACAACCTCCACAATCACTGCTATCAACATTGCCTCCACTATCTCAACCTCCTCCATCACAACCAGCATCACTAATCTATCCATCTATATCTATCTATCTATCTGTGTATCAGTTATCAATATCTGAACCACTTCTCCACAACCATAACATCTCTTATTATATATATCTTCGACCTCCTCCCTTACTCCATGGTCCATACACACGCGCACACACACACACACACACACACACACACACACACACACACACACACTATTTTGTCAACCCTTTCCTTTCTTCTTCCACTCTTCCTCCTCTGTTTCCTATTCCTTCTTTCGCTCCTCCTCCTCCTCCTCCTCCTCCTCCTCCTCCTCCTCCTCCTCCTCCTCCTCCGTAAATTAAGCCGTTTTAATCCAAGCACCATCCCAAGCAGTTTAATTGCACTATTCTCATCACCATAATGGAACACAAACGACCTATAGGAATGATAGTGTCACCATCACCATCACCATCACTGTTGTCACCCTCTCTCCCATCACCATCACTATTTTCCCTGTTATTGCCACTCTCTTCACCATCACTCATTATTGTCACCATCTACCCATCCTGTCACTATTTTGTCTTGTGTCACTCTTCACCATCACTCACTGTCACCATCACTCCCATCACCATCATTACCACCCCAACTTTTGTCATCATTTCTATCATCATCATCGTCATCTCTAACACAACTACTGACAGCATAATCACCATCCTCACCATCACTACCACTATTATTTTCATCACTACCACCATAACTACTGTCACCATCTCTCCCATCACCATTACTGTCATCCCTATTGTTGTCACCATTTCTGCCATCATCATCATCACTAACACAACTACTCACGACATTATCATCACCATCATCATCATCATCATTATCATCACATTCCTTATCACCACTGAAAGAACTGTTTGACCTTTCACCACTTTTATCACCACAACCACCACCACCACCACCACCACCACCAGTACCACAATAACCACCACCACTGTCAGTATTACCATCTCCACCTCTTCTCCCCTTCCCTTAGCTACCACCCCTTCCACCCACTTCCACAATAGCAGTCCTTTCTTACCCCCACCCCAACTTATCCTAACCTCCCCCATTTCTTCACCCATACTCCCACTCCTTCTTACATATCCTCCCCTTTCACTTTCACCCATATCCTCCCCCTTCCACTTCAACCTACTCCTTCCCACCCCCTCCACCTCCTTCTTTCTTTCCCTCTCCACTGATTTCGTTCTCCCAAAACCTTACACGATCGATGGCTGATCAAAGCCTACTAATGACTTTATCAGGGTGTTGTTCCTTCCATACCTCCTTCCTTTTCCTTCCCTCCATTCACATAGTTTTCCTTCTCTCCCTTTCCTTTTTTCCCCTTCTCCCTCCTTCCTATCTTTCATACATGTCTTCCTTCTCTCTATCTCTCTACACTTGTTCATTCTTCCCTTTCTCCCTTCTTCCTTTCCTTCATCTCTTCTCCTTTTCTCTATACATGTTCCCCTTTTCCTTTTATCCCCTCCGCTCTTTCCTCCCTCCCTCCTTCCATACTTGTCTGCCTTCTCTCCTTTCATCTATACATGCTCCTCCCTTTCCCCCTCCTCTCTTCCTTCTTCCTTCCCTCCGTATATCTTGTTTTCCTTCTCTTTTCCCCTCAACACATGCTCCTCCATTTCCCCCTCCTCTCTTCCCTTCTTCCTTCCCTCCATATATCTTGTCTTCCTTCTCTCTTTCCCTCCATATAAACTCGTCCTTTCTTCTTCCTCCTTCTTTCTCTCTTTCTCCCCCCCTCACACATAAAGTCTTCCTTCTCTCCTTCCCTATCCTCTTTCCTTTATTCCCTCCTCTCTTCCACACAAATGTCTTTCCTTCCCTCCTTCTTTTCCTCCATACGTCTTGTCTTCCTTCTCTTCTTCACAATATTCGTACTTGTTTTGAACCTTTCCTTCCTCCTTCTTTCCATGCAAATGTTCCTTCTTTCCTCCTTTTCCTTCACAAGTGTTGTTTTTCTTCTTTCTTTCCTTCCATACATAATCTTTTTTTTTCATCTCTCTTCTCGCCCTTCCTTCCTATCCTTCATCCTCCTTTCTTGTATCCTTCCTTCCTTTCCTCCATGTTCCTCTCTTAATCCATTCCTTCCTTCCTTTCTTCCTACCTTACTTTCGTACTTCCCTTTTTCTCTTCTCTCTTCCACTCAAATAATCTCCATTTCTTCCTCCTCCTCCTCCTCCTCCTTCCTTCCATTCTTCCATCTACCTCTCCTTCCTTCCATTCCCATTGTCCCATGTCACAAGCTCTCCCTTCCTCCCTCGGTTCCATCAACAACATTACGCCACATAACCTTCCCTAAGAGCTTTCAATGACCCACTTTTACGATTGAGTTAAGGCCTACATCCAGGGCATTAATTTTTCCTTTTAGTAATAATATGAAGCAAATAGGCTCCGAAAAGGTACTGGAAGGGATGTACGTGGAGTTTAGCAAAGGGGGAAAGGTATTGGATGTGAAGTGTGTGGAGTTTAGTGATGGTTGGAAAGTTGGAAAGTTTCGTTTAGTCGGCGCAACATCTGTGGGCATATGCCAGAGAGAGACAGATGGGGAAGGAATTATAGAAGGGAACAGACCCCAGGAGACGGGACACAACCCCCGATTAATACCTGGTACCCATTCACTGCTGAGGTTTAGTGATGGTGGAAAATGATTTGGAAGTTGATGTTTTTTGGAGGTGTTGGCAATGACTGATGTTTTTTTTTTTCCCTTCATCTCCACATCCAGTTCTCCATATATACTTCATCCAACTTTTCCTTCCCACCGTCACATCCATCAAACCCTCCTTCCATTCATCCAATCAGACATCCAAAAAGTCTGTTTCCCCTCCGTTTCACCTTCCAGTCATCCATTAACTCCTACCTTTCTATTCGTCCTTTCTATCACGTTCTATTCATCCACTCATCCATTCAAGCAACTTACCTCCGTTTCTCTCTTCATCCACCTACGTAGCCCATCATCCACTCTTTCAACCACTCAGTCCACTTTCTCTCTGCCTTCACATCCATTCCATCTTCCTTTCTATCTATCCACTCTACATCCACTTGCAATCCATCAACCTATACAAGCCTTCTATCATCCATTTCTCCTCTCTTCAGTTCAATTCCTCACTATTCTCCTTCAGTACGTTTCTACATCCATACGAACAGCCATCCACTTCGCCATAAATAGAAAGGTCCTCCATTCATCCATTCACCCATACAGCTCTTCCACCCTCCATCCCTTTCCTACCCAGCATAACAGCGTTCCTTAATACCTCTATAAGCTTATTCATCAACTTTAAGCATCCATTCCCCTCCTCCTCCTCCTTAGCAATCTTCCTCCTCCTCTTCCTTCTTCCATCCGACCAATCATTTTACTACTTCCCCACTCCTCCTCCTCCTCCTCCAATCTATACTTCTTTATATAAATGCCTCTCCTTCCTCCTCCAATCCTTCCTCCCTTGCTTAATATCTTTTCAATCTTACCTATTCTATCTCCTAAGCAATTTTCTTTTCCTCCTCCTCCTCCTCCTCCTCCTCTTCCTTCCATAATTACCTCTCTTTATTCCCTTCTTCCTTCCCCTTCATAATTTTTCCTCTCCTCTCCATCCTTTCTACCCTTCTATGTATCCGTCTTCTCTGAACACACACACACACACACACACACACACACACACACACACACACACACACGTTGAAAAAGCATTAATATATATTGACAGACCTAAGCTCCCCCCCTTCTCTCTCTCTCTCTCTCTCTCTCTCTCTCTCTCTCATCGATCAATAATCTCCCTGGAACAGAGAGAGAGAGAGACTTAACAGTATGCAATGGAGGCAAATTTACGGTAGAGGAGAGAAAATGAAGACAAAGTGGAGTAGAAAGGAAGGAAGGAAGGAAGGAGGAAGGAAGGGGGAATGACGGAAGGAAGGAATGACGGAAGGAAGGAAGGAGGGAGGGAAGGAAATGAAAGGAGGAAGGAAGGAAGGACAGAAAGGAAAAAAAACTAAAAGGGAGAAAGGAAGGGAAAGGGAAGATAAAATGAAGTAAAAAAGGAAGGAAGGAAAGAAGGAAGAGAAGGTGGAAGGGATTAATAAACAAATGAATGAATTGAGGAAGTAAAGAAGGGAGAAGAGGTTAGGAGTTGATAAGATGGAGAGCCAGGAGCAAAGATGAAAGAAGAAAGAAAGAAAGAAAGAAAGAAAGAAAGAAAGAAAGAAAGGAAGGAAGGGAGAATGAGATGATATGGCTCACTAGGATGAAGATACAAAGGGAGAGAAAGTAAAGAGGAAAAAAAACGAAGAAAATAACAAAGGAGGGAGTGAGGAAAGGAAGGGAGGGAAAAAAAAAAACAGAATAAAGAAATTGAGAAAAGAAGAAAGAAAACGGAAATGGAAACGCCGGTGAAACGAAGACTAGAATGCAAACGATGAAGACTAAAGGAGGAGGAGGAGGAGGAGGAGGAGGAGGAGGAGGAGGAGGAGGAGGAGGAGATGAGAGGAGAATCACAAGTGGGCTGTGGACAGACAAAACCCAATCGATTACGAGAATGTTCAGCGGCAAAGGCCAGGAAGTAGGGGGAGGGAGGGAGAGAGGGAGGAGATGAGTGGGGGAGGAGAGGGAGGTGAAAGGAGAGAGAAAAGAGGTAAGAAGAAGGGTGGAGAGGGAAGGCGAAAGGAGAGAGAGAGGGTAGAGTAAGGATGGGAGGAAAAAAGAGGAATGGAATGGAGAGAAAGAGGTAAGAGAAGGGTGGAGAGGAAAGGGGAGAGGAAAGAGAAGATCGTACGGGAGGAGGAAGGGTAGGGAAGATAAAGATGGGAGAGGAAGGAAAAGGTATGGAGGAGCGAGTGGAAGAAAGGAAAGGGTAAGGAGTGGAGAGAAGGGAGGGAGGATGGAAGGGGGTGAACAAAGGGAAGGAAGAGAAGGGATTAGAAAAGGAAACAGAGGGAGTGAGGGAGAGAGAAAAGAGGAGAGAAGAAAAGAGGAAGGGGGACTAAGGGAAGGAAGGAAAGGGTGAAGAGTGGAGAGAAGGGAGGGAGGATGGAAGGGGGTGAAAAAGGGGAGGAGGAGAAAGGGGATATTAGAAAAGGAAAAAGAAGGGAGGGAGGGAGAAAAAAAAGAGGAAGGGGGACTAAGGGAAGGAAGGGAAGTGAATCGAATGCAGGAAAGAAGGCGTTGAGAAAAGAGGAAGGAGGAGGAGGAGGAGGAGGAGGATTGTGAAGTGTAAGAAGAGAGATTGAAGTGGTATCTCACAGTACGGCTCTCTCTCTCTCTCTCTCTCTCTCTCTCTCTCTCTCTCTCTCTCTCTCTCTCTCTCTCTCTCTCTCTCTCTCTTACCTGCCTGTTTGTCTGTCAGTCGTTCTCCATTGCAGTCTCCCCATCCCACCATTCTCTCTCTCTCTCTCTCTCTCTCTCTCTCTCTCTCTCTCTCTCTCTCTCTCTCTCTCTCTCTCTCAACAACAACGGTAATGCCGGTTTCCTGCGTTCAAAGTTATAATGGCTTGTTAAGTTTGTTGCTTATTTTCCATGGCTGTGGTAGTAGAAGTAGTAGTAGTAGTAGTAGTAGTAGTAGTAGTAGTAGTAGTAGTAGTAGTAGTAATTGGTTGTTGTTGTTGTTGTTGTTTTATTCATGTTAAATGGATGAATGAGGGAAGATAAATAGGGACGAAAGGGAAGGGGAGAGAAAGGAAGATGAATATGGATGAGGGGAGAAGCGTACACACACACACACACACACACACACACACACACACACACACACACACACACACATAACGGGCAATAAGTGACTCTAAGAAGACACGTGAATGACAAAGAAAAGTTTTAGGATGAAAAAGTTGTATGGTGGGATGGGGGGGGAGAGAGGGAGAGGAAGGGAGGAGGAAGGGGGAGGACAGGAAGGGGAAGAGATAAAGATTGGGATAGATGGGGAAAAGAGAAGAACAGAGAGAGGACAACAGACAGATAGACAGACAGATAGTTAGGCGAATAGAAATAAAGAAAGATTGGGAAGGGAAAAGACAGGGAGGATGAAAGAGAGAAAGGGAAAAGAATTGATAGTTTTGGAATTGGACAGAAACGGAACGGATGACAGGGAGCAGAGGAGGAAGAAGAGGGAGGGAGAAGTGAATAGGATTAGAGGAGAGAGGGGGAATGGGGAGGGAAAGAGAAGAGAAGAGGGTGACTACAGGAGAATGGGAGGAAGAGAAAGGGAAGAACATACAGGGTGCAGGAAGGGGGAAGGGGGAGGAGAGGAAGGGGAAAAGGAAGGGCAAAGAGAAGAAGAGATAAAGATTGGGATAGAATGGAAAGAGAAGAACAGAGAAAGGGGAAGAGATAGATAGATAGACAGATAGTGAGACGAATAGAGATAAAAAAAGAGGAGGAAGAAGAGGAGGGAGAAGTGAATAGGAATAGAGGAGAGAGAGAGGGAAAGGGGAGGAAAGAAAAAGAGAAGAGGGTGACTATGGGAGAATGGGAGGAAGAGAAAGGGAAGAACAGACATCTTTTTTTAACAGCAGAGGAGACTGTTGAAGGGCGTAAAAAAAGAAGAAAACAATAATGAAAAAAAAAAGCCCGCTACTTAACGTTCCTGAATAGAGTAGAGAGGAGTGCAGTGGTGGAGGCGTTATCTTATATATCCACAACTCTCTCCATCCAGTATCCGTGAAGAGATTTTATAACCAATGTGGACACGGAGGAGGAGGAGGAGGAGGAGGAGGAGGAGGAAAGTAGGGATAATGGAGGAAAGACATGCTCGTGTTTTTCCCTCCAAAACTAAGATCACAGAGCATAGACAGTCCTCCTCCTCCTCCTCCTCCTCCTCCTCCTCCTCCACTGTCTGTCATTTCTTCTCTTGCTATTCTTCATTCCTTTCTTCCTTCCATTTCTTCCTTCAACATTTCCTTTTCCTCTACTCTATCACAATTCAATTCTCTCTCTCTCTCTCTCTCTCTCTTTGATTTATGAATCGTCTAGTGGAGAGAGAGAGAAGAAAGAAGAGGGGTGGGTGGGAGTGGGAGACTGAAGGAGAGGTGAGAGAAATCAATCATAAGGGGAAGTGAGAATCAGATAAGACTTACACAAACACTACAAGCTCGACCTTCCTTGTATTTATAATTTTCTTTCCTCTATAATCTAAGTGCGTTCTAAAGGTACAGCACAAGCCTTTCACTGTTTTCTACGCCCATATTAAGTGTAAGCTCTCCCCTCCTAGACCATTCCCTCCCTTGACACCCTCAGTTCCAGCAGTATCAGTATGAGCCACAGCGTCCCCTTCGAGCTTTCATTGAACAACTTGTACGGGACAGGAAAGGAGGGAGGGAAGGAGAGGAAGAGAGAAGACAGAGTAGGTAAGGGTGGAGAGATGGAGGAGAGGGTGGAGGAAAGGTAGGTATGATGTAAGGAAGCGAGAGGAGAGAAAAGAGTTGAAGAAACGATGGAAGAAAATAAGAAGTAGAAAAAAAGGAATGGAGGAGACAGTGGAAGGAAAGAGAGTGTTATTAATAGTAGCATGGCGTGAGTATGTCAAGGAAAATGTAACTGAAGCTGAAGTAAGAATATTCCTAAGGCGATATAGAGTTGAAATGCTGAGGTTGGCTTTTGATTTGGTAATAACTGATGTCTCTTAAGTCAGGGAGAGCTCAACGTTGCCAGATTGTCGTACTCAGCCGCTTATATCTCCCGACTTCCTACCCCAAAACTGTCTTCTGGGCTCCAATAACGAAACTCATTTATAGTTATCGTTAAAAGAGTTAGATCCTGATGTTTCTTGGCAATAGTTAGGCGTCAGAAACCGGTAAATACTGTGCTCTCAGTACGATAATCTGGCAACGGTGGGAGAGTTTGGGATGCGGCCGTGAAGGGAAGGCTGAAGGATGAGTTTAAGGGAGTGACAGGCGGAGAATAAGGATGGAATGAGAACTTGGAAGGTTGTGGGTGTGTGTGTTATCTATCTGTAGTGGAGAGGAAATGGGTAATGAAACTGAAGTGGAGATAGAGATGGAGTGAATGAGTTAAGGGCGTGATACATGAAGTGGGGGAAAAGAGAGAAAGATAGATAGATATAGATAGATAGAGAGAATAAGATGGAGAGAGAAAGTGGGAAGGTAAAGGAATGAAGAGAAGGTGGAGGAATATGGAGGAGGTGTTAATATAAGCTAAGTGCAGGTGGACGAGGGAGGTGGAGGAGGAGATGGATAAAAAAAAAAGTACAGGTAGAAGAGGGGGGTGGAGGAAGGAGCTGGATCGAGGAGGTGGAGGAGGAGGTGGAGGTACAGGAAAAGGAGGAGATGGAGGAAGGAGGTGGTGATGAGGGATGTAAAGGAGGTGGATTGAGGAGGTGGAGCAGGAAAGGTGCGTTGGGTGGAGTCTCCGGCAGCCGACCAACAGGTGACCTTTAATGTAGAAGTATTTATGAGGAGGACGAGGCTGTTGAAAGATCTAGGGGTTTCCACCACCACCATCCTCATCATCACCACCACCACCATCATCATCACCACCATCTCAATATCATTATAACTACTATCACCATCAATGTCTTTATCACTACCTAAACCATCACCCACACTAACATCACTATCATCATCACTATCACCATCGTCATCACCATCAATAATCTTCTCATCATCACCACAATACATTCCTCTTTCTACATCAACACCATTAACATCACCAAAATCATCACTACATCAATTATCACGGTCACCATCTTCATCATTAACACCACATTTCTTTATCTTCACAACCACAATCACCACTCATCACCACTAACACAGAAATTCCTCTGCACCACCACTGCAACCTCATCTCCTCTCATCACCTCAATTATGTCAACCAACAACAACAACAACAACATCTGCAGTGCGTATTTCATCAAACAATATGTTCTCCCACCCCACTGTTTGCTTCCAACATGTAATCTCTCCCCACGCCACCGCCACCAATCTTCCAGGCTTTGGGCAAGAGATGATAGAACGTCAGAGAGAAAGGGATAAGGCAAGGGAGATGAGATATGGATAGGGAGAGGAGGAGGAGGAGGAGGAGGAGGAGAAAAGGGCAGAGAATGGGATACGGCTAAAAGGAATTGGAGGAGGAGAAAAAGATACGGAAAGGGAAGAAAATTGCATAGGAACACTAAGAGGAGGAAGAGAGGAGGAGGAGGAGGAAGAATATTGAGGATTGACGGATGACTAAAGGAGGAGATAAACAGTAGAGGTAGAGGAAGGAAGAATGATGGAGGAGGAGAAGGAGGAGGAGGAGGAAAGATGGACAGTTTGGAGACAATTACATAAGTTTAATATGTTCAGATGGAGGAAGAAAGAAGAGGAAGGAGGAGGAGGAGGAGGAGGAGGAGGAGAAGA
The DNA here is from genome assembly GCF_024679095.1 of Eriocheir sinensis. Lineage (NCBI taxonomy): Eukaryota > Metazoa > Arthropoda > Malacostraca > Decapoda > Varunidae > Eriocheir > Eriocheir sinensis. The sequence continues at coordinate 5,166,857 of NC_066566.1, read as the reverse complement.
GACACAAAGGAACGTGTCATACTCACATCAGAAGGATGGAGGAGAAAAAAGGAGGTGAGTGGAGGCGTGAGACAAGAGGTGAAGGAGGATTGGGAGGACAGGTGGAAGAGGTGGAGGAAAGTCTAAAAAGTAAGGTGAAGGTGATGAAGGAGAGAAGCTGGGAGAGAAGTGGAGGAAAGGAGGTATGGAGGAAAAGCCAAGAAGAATGAATTTAAGAGACATGGCGGACAGGTGGAGAGAAGGTGGAAGGAAGAGGAAAACAAAGATGGAGGTGAAGGGAGGTGGAGGAATGGAAGAAAAATGAAGGAATGGGTGAGAAAGACAAGGAATTTAGGAAGCACAGAGAACAGGTGGAGAGAAGGTGGAAGAGAGGAATAACAAAGATGGAGGTGATGAAAGACAAGAGCAAGGAGGGAGGTGGAGGAATGGAAGAGAAATGAATGTAATGAATGAGAAAGACAAGGAATTTAGGATCCACAGAGGACAGGTGGAGAGAAGGTGGAAGAGAGGAATAACAAAGATGGAAGTGGTGAAAGACAAAACAAGGAGGAGGTGGAGGAATGGAAGAGAAATGAATGTAATGAATGAGAAAGACAAGGAATTTAGGATCCACAGAGGACAGGTGGAGAGAAGGTGGAAGAGAAAGGAAAACAAAGAGAGACGTGATGAAAGAGAGAAGCAAGAAGTGGAAGGAGATATGGAGGAAAAAGAAATCAGGAGATGGGACTTTGAAGGCAGAGAGAACAGGTGGAGGAGGAGGTGGAGGAGGGCAAAACAAAATAAAGGTGGAGGTTATGAAGGTATAGAGAAGCAAGGATATGAAGGAGTGGAGGAAATACGGAGGAATAAAGAAGAAGGAGATATTTAAAATCCATGGAGGACAGGCGGAGCAGATGGAGGAAAGAAAAAGTAACAAAAGTGGAAATTATGGCGGAGGAAAGCGGCCAGTCAAGCAGTGAAGTGGAAGAATGGTGGAGGATATTTCTAGCTTTGTGGTAATGTGGATGAAGTGTGTCGTATGTATCACGGTCCTGAGCTGCACGCGTCTGGGGGGGGGGGTGGAGGGGGGTTAATGTGGAAAAAATGTGTCGTTTGTATCACTGTTTTGAGCTGCACGCGTCTGGGGAGGGGAGGTTAACGTGGAAAAAATGTGTCGTATGTATCACTCTTTTGAGCTGCACGCGTCTGGGGGGTGGGGGGGTGGATGGGGTTAATGTGGAAAAATGTGTCGTTTGTATCACTGTTTGAGCTGCACGCGTCTGGGGAGAGTAGAGGTGGAGGCAGAGCTACCCTACTATACCACTGCCTTCCTCTCTACATCAACACACCAACCATCACCAAACTCATAACTACAACCAATATCACAGTCACCATCTTCATCACCACTAACACCACATTTATCCCTTATCTTCACCACCACAATCACATCCTCCTATCATCACCACTAACACCAAATTCATCTCAACACCACCACCCACACACTACCACTAGGGTGTACAATCTAATTTAACACATATATTTGCTCTTGTAGACACACAAAGCACGAAGGTAAACTCATATCTGCAGCCCTGAGGAATGTCCTCTTTTGACCTTTGAAACAATAAACTAACGAGAGAATGGTAAAATCTACTCTCCACGTATATGTTCCTCTACAAAGACAGAACAGAAAGGGAGACTCAGACTGTAAGCTCTAAGCAACGTCCCCTGCCTCTGAACCTGCAGTAAACAAGACTCCCTCAGCTCACTGAACCTAACCACCACACATATATCTGTTTTTTATTAATTAAGACAAAAAACGAAGACAAACTTATATCGTGACCCCGGACCCCTAGGCAACGTCCCCTTTTGATCTCTCAACCTGCATTTAACAAGAGTCCTCACCTGACCTAACCTAACCTAACCAAGCCAAACCTAACCTAGCCTAACACAGGCCAAACCTAACTGGCATCACCTAACCTAACTGACCTCACCTGACCTAACCTAACCTAACCAAGCAAGCCAAACCTAACCTAACCTAACCTAACTAATCTGACACAAACACCTCACCTAACTTGACCTCACCTCACCTCTAACCAAAGCAAGCCAAACCTAACCTAACCTGCAAACCCAACAGGCCTCACCTAACTAACCAGTCTCTGAGCCTGACCTAACCAAATCTAGCCACCACCAGAACATTATAATAGAGACTACATATATATCTTCACTACAATGACAGAACACAATGGTAAACTCTTATCGCAAGGTCTAAGCAACCCTTTGAACCCTTTGAACTCATGATAAAGAAGACTCCATCACCACAGCCAGAGGAGAGATCAAAGCATCAATACTATCACGAAGGTCATAAACAGGCTTTCAAAAGGGCGAATAAGACTCTTTTGATATTGAGAACATACCATGAAGGAAATATTGAATGCTGAACTGGCGATCACTTTCAATATCAGAGTTACAGAAAACATTTCCAAGCCGTCCCAAGATAGACTCTCGCGTATATTATTGCACCATCAAGAGGAACGTGCACCGAGACACCTACGACCCAGCCTGACAAGAGAGAGGGAGCCAGAGGATGAGCATGTTGTCACGCTGAGCTTCACATCACTGGGATTAAGACCATTAGGACCAAGGGCAGGACGCAGCTGTTCTATACTCTTTTAAAATGAAAATATATGAAAAGGCCACAATGTACGCCTTACGGGAGCCCAGAATGTCCCTAAATATGTTCCCATCTTCCAGAAACAATAGGGGGCTTCGTCGTGCAGTGGTTAGCACACTCGGCTCACAATCAGAGGCAGTTCGATTCAGGCAGGTGGAAAAACAGGCAGCTTTCCGATACCCTACGCCCTGTCCATCCAGCAGTGAATAGGTACCAGGTATTAGTCCAGGGGTTGTGTCCCGTCTCCTGGGTTTGTTCTCTTCTCCTATAATTCCTTCCCCTCTGTCTCTCTCCGGCATATGACCACAGATGTTGCGCCGACTAAACAAACTTTCAACTTTTCCAGAAACAATAATTAACACCAGACTTACCTAGTATACCTGATTAACCTACATTCACACGTTTCTGAACACGAACTCACAAAGCACCAAACCTGACAGAATAAAACGAACCTCACCAACACAACCAATCCCCAAATTCATCATAAACCTCAAACCCCGCCATTCAGACAACCTACCCCAACATTACCTAAAACCTCAAACAAACCTCAAATCACACCGAACCCCACACCTTCACCCCCACCAAAATCTCACCCAAATAGTACCTTTCTGAACCCTAACCCAGAACCCAAACCAACCCTCACCAAACCGAACCCCACACAATCACCCACAAAGTCATCACCCAGCTACCACCTTTCGAACCCCAACCAAGGAACCTCAAACCCTTTCCTGAGCATAACAACCCACCCACCACCAAAGTACCTCAAATCACACGCATCACTTATCCTCAAACCCAACCTCACACCCGTCACCCACCCAGCAAAAACCTCACACAAATAATAACTCTCTGAACCCCTACCCAGGAACCCAAATACCAACCCTCACAAACCAGAACCCCACCAGTCACCCACCAAAGTCATCACCCAGTTACCACCTTTCTGAAACCCAACCAAGGAACCTCAGCCTTACCTGAACAAAACAAACCCCATACCCACCACCAGTACCCCAACTCCCTCCCACCTCCAGGTACTCACACCAGGCCGAGCTCGACAGGAAGGGCAGCCTGTCAGGTGAGTGGGGGTCCCGCAGAGCAGTGGTGATCATAGTCGCTGCCGTGGCCTCCTCCCACTTGCCCTTCACAGGCTTCTTCTTGCGTTTGCATGGCCCGTAGTCTGCAGGGCAGCGACGCACGTGGAACAGTATGGAGCCTGGGGAGGAGAACACAGGTTGAGATAAAGACGCCAATTATTGTTACTAGTTATATTAATTGAAGTGACCCCATTATTAACATTTATAAAAGTAAGGTCTTAAATATTTATCTGTCTATCTATCTATTTTATCTATCTATCTGTCTGTCTATATATATCTATATGTCTACCTATCTATCTATCTGCGTCTAATGATAATAATGAAGTGGTAGTAGTAGTAGTAGTAGTAGTAATAGTAGTGTAGTAGTAGTAGTAGTAGTGAAGTAGTAGTACAAGTAATAGCATGGAACAATTGAGTAGTAGTAGCAAGTAGTAGTAATAAC
>NC_066566.1:5150177-5160177 GCF_024679095.1 Eriocheir sinensis | reverse complement strand
TGAAAGGAAAGAAGGGAAGAGGGAGAGGAGAATGGAGGAGAGGAGGAAAGAAAAAGGAAAAGCAAATATGATAATTAAGAGGACTGAATCTAAGGGGAGAGAGAGAGAGAGAGAGAGAGAGAGAGAGAGAGAGAGAGAGAGAGAGAGAGAGAGAGAGAGAGAGAGAGAGAGAGAGAGAGAGAGAGAATAAAAGATGAAAAGGAAAGTACAATCCGATTCAGAAGGGTATTCACTTCACCTAATTAAAGTCTCTCTCTCTCTCTCTCTTGGTCCAATACTCTTCCTATCGATCTAAAATCCTCAATTTCATCATTTTCTATAATACCACACACACACACACACACACACACACACACACACACCCATCCCAGACACACACACACACACACACACACACACACACACACACACGGACAGGCAGACAAATAAAAACCATCCCAGACACACACACACACACACACACACACACACACACACACACACACACACACACACACACACGTAATGACATAATCACCACAACAAACAAACAAGACACGCAGCATCAATCAATCAATTACTGGCTAGGAAGATGATGATGATGATGATGATGATGATGATGATGGTGACCTGAAGATGAAAAAGGAAGGGGAAAGAGACAAAATCAAGGAAGGAGGAAAAAGGGAATAAACAGAAAAGGGCGAAAGAAAGAAAGAAGGAATGAAAGAACACAAAGAAATAAAAAAATGAGAGAAAACGAAGGATAGAAATTTAAAGAAACAAAAAAGAAATAAAATAAAAAGATGGAAACTAAATGGAGAGGGAAAGGGAAAAGAGAAAATAAAACAGGAAACACAGAGAGAAAGAAGAACGAGTTAACGAAATAAAAAAAAAAAAAAGGCAGAAGAAAGAAGACAAATAGTAAAAAAAAAAAAATTAAGCCAACGCAAAAAAAAAAGTGAAATAGACAACAAAACAAAGACTGAATTAATGACAGAAAGAAAAGATAAAAAAAAGGAAAAAGAAAGGTTGAAAGAAATATACTAATGAGGTGAGAGAAGATGTGTGGAGGCAAACTGTCTGGGGTGGAGAGAGGGTGGAGGCAAGGTGGGTGGAGGTAAGGGTGAGAGGAGGAAAGGGAGGAAAGGGTGAGAGAGGAGAGAAGGGCATGTAGAGAGAAGCGATGTGGAGAGAAAGGTATGTGGAAGGAGGGAGTGGAGGAAGGTAAATGAAATGGAGGGTATGTGGAGAGGAGGGTGGGTGGAGGAGGGAGGAGGAAGAGGTGAGGAATGTGGAGGAGGAAAGGCTGTATCAGGCCATTTTACTGGATGGAGATCTTCCCTCCTCAATCATTCCACCTTCCTTCCCTCCCTCTCAAATCCACAAAAGACTGATGGTGCCAATATCGAGAGAGACAAGGGAGGGAGAGAGAGGGGAAGGAAGGGAGAGAGGGAGAGGGAGGGAGGAAACTTTGCTAACAGACCAGAATGGGATGGAGGCAAACCGAAAGGGAGAGAGAGAATTAGTCTTTACTTAATCTCCAAAAATTGCTGCTAAGTGAACTGTGTGGGTGAGTGAGTGGGTGAGTGAGTGTGTGTGTGTGTGTGTGGGGGGAGGGGGGGGGGGGGGAGGGGGGGAAATGAGGTGAGTAAGTACGTCATAATTAATCTCGTGAGTGGTAAATTAATTGGAATAAGCTAAGTCAGTTAGTCCACTAAGTCACTAAGTAGGTGGGTAGATATGTGAGGCTTGGGGGAACTTAACATCTCTTTGATCTGTACTATTTCTGCTGCTAATACTCCTGCAACTATAATTAATATCTATACTACTACTACTACTACTACTACTACTACAACTCCTACTCCTATTCCTACTACTAATACTACTACTACTAATAATAATAATGAAACGAAGGAAAAAAAGGAGAAAAGAAAATTACAAAAGAACAAGAACAAGAACAAAAAGAAGAAAGAGGAAAAGCAGAAAAAGAAAATGAAGATGATTAATTTTATTCTCCCAACAGGAACAGACAGACACACAGATGAAGAGAGAGACAGAGAAAGAATATTAGAGAGAATGTGAAAATGAGACAATGAGATATAGAATGAGAGAATGAGATAAAAAAAGATGAGATGAAGAATGAATGAGATAGAATGAGATATAACAAATAGAATGATAGAGAATGAGATAAAGAATGAGAAGATAAGAATGAGACAATGAGATAAAAAGAATGAGACAAGATAAAAAAAATGAGACAATGAGATATAGAATGAGAGAATGAGATAATGAATGAGAGAATGAGATAAAGAATGAGAAAATGATATAAAGAATGAGACATTGAGATAAAAAAATGAGAGAATGAGATAAAGAATGAGAAAATGAGATAAAGAATGAGACAATGAGATAAAAAAATGAGAGAATGAGATAAAGAATGAGACAATGAGATAAAAAATGAGAGAATGAGATAAAGAATGAGAGAATGAGATAAAGAATGATAGAATGAGACAATGAGATAAAGAATTAGAGAATGAGATAAAGAATGAGAGAATGAGACAATGAGATTAAGAATGAGACATTGAGATAAAAAAATGAGAGAATGAGATAAAGAATGAGAGAATGAGTTAAAAAATGAGAGAATGAAATAAAGAATGAGAGAATGAGATAATGAAATAAAGAATGAGAGAATAAGATAATGAATGAGATATTGAGATAAAGAATGAGAGAATGATAAAGAAAGAGAGAATGAGATAAAAAATGAGAGAATGAGATAAAAAAATGAGAGAATGAGATAAAGAATGAGAAAATGAGATAAAGAATGATAGAATGATAGAATGAGACAATGAGATAAAGAATGAAAGAATGAGATAAAGAATGAGAGAATGAGAAAGAATGAGAGAAAGAATGAGAGAATGAGATAAAGATGGAGAATGAGATAAAGAATGAGGAATGAGATAAGAATGAGAATGAGATAAAGAATGAGAGAATGAGATAACAAATGAGAGAAAAGAGATAAAGAATGAGATAAAGAATGAGAGAATGAGATAAAGAATGAGAGAAGGAGATAAGGAATGAGAGAATGAGATAAAGAATGAGAGAATGAGATAAAGAATGAGGGAATGAGATAAAGAATGAGACGATGAGATAAAGAATGAGAGAATGAGATAAAAAAATAGACAATGAGATAAAGAATGAGACAATGAGATAAAGAATGAGAGAATGAGATAAGGAATGAGACAAAAAGACACACAGACACAGACAGCGAGAGAAAAAACAAAGAATCACATCCCGTCAGACATTAAAACAAAGCGGCACATCCACCTTCATCCACCGCCGCCTCCTCGTCACCCACACAACGAAACACCCACGTGACGGGGGGGTATAAGGGGCACTAATTGGTACGGACAAGAGCAGAGTAATCGCCGAGAATGAATGAACACAACAAACCATTAACACGCGCCATAAAAAGCCCTTCCATAAATCATGAAGCAGAGCGCAGTGGATATTATATAATCTTCTCTCTCTCTCTCTCTCTCTCTCTTCTATAATCCTCCTCCCTCCTTATCTATTTCTCTCTCTCTCTCTCTTCGATAGTAACGCGGAATAGATATTTATTTTTTCGGATAATATGAACAGAAATGTAAATTTAAATAGAAAGAGAAATGTAAATAAAAAGAGTAATGTAAATAGAATTAAATGGAAACATAAATATAAATGAAATGGAAATAGAAATAAATGAGTTAGGGTTCGAAAAGAGCGTAGACTATATATATTGGTTTTCTAGAACCATTGTGAAAATAAAAAAAAAAGGTGCTTGCTTTAATTTTACGGTATAATATTATAATGATCATCGGAAGAAGAAACTGAAGGGAAAAGACATAATAAAAACGGAAGGAGGAAAAAAAGGAATAAAAGAAACTGAGAAGGAAAGAAAAACCCAAACAAAGAATAAAAGAATAATAAAGACTACCACTACCGATACTACTACTACTACTACTACTACTACTACTACCACTACTATCACCACTACTACTACCACTACTACTACTACTACTACTACTACTATTACTACTACTACTACCACTACTACCACAACTACTACTACATATAACAAAAATACAAAATAAATAAAAAAAAGAGAAAGTAAAAAAAAAAATTCCAAACTATCTCCCCTCGTGATGAAAATGTGATGCGAAAGTTTTCTCCTTCCGTTTTTTCCCAGCCATTTTTTCCCCCACGAATATTCAACACTGATCACGCTGGAAACATTACTGGGTCACCACCTCACTACCGCGGCTGGCAAAGGGACAGGAAAGCAAAAGAGGAACACTAGGAGGAACAGGAGAAAAAAATAATTAACTGCAGAAAGGTCACAGGAGGGATAGGAATAAAAATAAATAAAAAAAGAAAAGTAACGCTAGAAAGGATGAGTAAAAATATATAGAGGGAAAGTATCATTAGGAAGGGAAAGAGAAAAAGATAATAGACTGTAGAATCGTAACCGTGGGAGCGATGAGAAAAAAAAACCTCAACTGTGATCCAAAAACTGAGGTAATAAAGATGATGATGATAATGATGATGATGATGAAAAGGAGGAAGAAAAGGATGATGATGATGATGATGAGGTGGAGGAGGAGAAAGAGGAGAAAAAGGAGGGAAGAGAAAAATGGAGAAGGGGACGACAAACACTTCAACACAAACACACACACACACACACACACACACACACACACACACACACACACACACACCACACACACACACACACACACACACCACATACACACACGTTTCTCTCTCTCACTCTACAACAATTATCTTCAGAGGAAAAAAAAACCTCCTTATTATTCATCAATTTTTCAAACAACTCTATTAGAATACACGACTCTCTCTCTCTCTCTCTAGTTGGGAGAGAGTGTGTATAAACTGTTGAAGCCTGAGAGAGAGAGAGAGAGAGAGAGAGAGAGAATGAGAAGAACAGGAGGAGACAGAGATGGAGCGATATTGGTGAGAGTGAGAGAAGAGAAAGGAAGAGAGGCAAAGGAGAGGAAGGGAGAAACAAGAGAGGAATAAGGAGAAAAGAAGTATGAGGTGAACTATGGCAGATGAGAGAGAGAGAGAGAGAGAGAGCCTGCAGTGGATTTGAACTGAGAAAGGTGACTCTGACCTCCCTTCGTCTCTCTTACCTTCTCCCTCTCTCCCTCCCTCCCTCCTTTCCTAACAAGCATCCTTTCTTTCACTCCCACCCTCTCTCTCTCTCTCTCTCTCTCTGACGCACTTTTTTCTATTATTCGGTTTTATAAAGGAAGAAAAACTCACCTGGTTAAATTCGTGACAGGTGATGGAGGTGAACCAGGGCGCGTGTGCTCTCTCTCTCTCTCTCTCTCAGGACAGGCAAGGAAGAAATCAAAGTCTTTGTTCTGTTGTTATCTGTTCTTCTTCCTTCCTCCTCCTCCTCCTCCTCCTCCTTCCTCTTTTCTCTCCTCCTTCCTTCCTCACTCGCCATTCTTTCCTCCATCGCAAACAAACAAAGGCACACCTCCTCCCTCCATTCTCTCTCTCTCTCTCTCACTCTCACTTCACTAGCTCAACAAAACCTTCTGAATGACCTTGACGAGAACAGGAGTAAAGGTGGAGGGAGGAGGAGGAGGAGGAGGAGGAGGAGGAGGAGGAGGAGGAGAGTGAGTAGGGAGAGGAGAGGAGCAGCGTTCGGCCTCGTGGTCAGACGATAAGTGACAGCCTCAAGAAAGAGTGAGTGCCAGATTACCCCTCCCTCTCTCTCTCTCTCTCTCTCTCTCGTAGCAACTGGATCTCTCTCTCCTCGCCATCAGCAACATAACCCGCTAGATGGATGTCTCTCCTCGCCATCAGCAACATAACGCCCGCCAGATGGCTATAGAAATCACCACCACCATCACCACACACACACACACACACTAATGGGAGGAATCACACGAACACAATTACTTGGAAGACCATCATTTAGTAGAGGAAAACGCCCCATGGAAAAACTTACGCAATATTCTCCTCAACGCGACAAAATTCTCGTCTTAAAGTTTTTTTTCCCATTCCTTCTTTCCTTTTCCTCCCTCATATACTTTCTCTCTTTCTTTCTTCAATTCCTCTCTCCCTTTTTTTCTCTTCGCTTTTTTTATTTCCTTCTACATTCCTTTCTTTATCCTTTCTCTTCTTTCCTTTACCTTTTTCCCATTTCTTCTTTTCTATTTCCTTCCTCTCTTCTTTTTTTCTTTCTTTTGTGTTAGCTTTCTTTCTTCCTTTCATCTACATTCCATCCTTTACCCACATGCTTTCCTTCCCCCCTTTTTTTTCCTTCTTCAATACCTTTCTCATGACTTTTATTTCCTTTTCTTCCCTTTTTTCATTTCCTTCTTTAACCGCATGTTCTTCTACCTTTGCTACCTCCTCATTCCTTCCTCTTTTTCTCGTTTTTGTTTAATTCCTCTTCTTCTTTTTTTTTCTGAACATATAACTTCTTTCTATATCTATCTATCTATCTATCTATCTATCAATCTATTCATTTATCTATGTCTTTCCTTCCTGTAATGCTGATTCCTCATATCTATGTTTTTTTTTTTCTTGTTATATCTTCTTGTTCCCTTTCTTCTCTCTCACTCTATCTATCTATCTATCTATCTATCTATCAATCTGTATTATTCTTTCTTCTTCCTTATTCACTCCCCTCTCCATCCCTTTATTTATTTTGCTTCGTGCGCCTTTATCTTCTATTCCTTTCTTTACTCTTGTCTTCCTTTCTCGACGTTTATTTTCCTTCTTCCGTGATTCGTTGTTAGTCCCTTTCCTCATCTTCTTCTCTCATGTGCTTTCTTTATTTGTCTCTGTCCTCCTTTTCTGTCTTCTTTTGCCTCCTTTATGTATCAGGTATTTCCTCTCCTCATTCTCTTTCTATACCGTTTCCATCTTCCTCTCCCATCCCATGTTTACGCTCATCCCACTCTTCCTCTTTTACCTTTCTTTCTCCGTCTATCTATCTATCTTTCTGTTTCTAATCTATTTCCCTCCCTCTTTCTATTTTCCTTCCTTTTTCTCTATTCTTTCAACCTATCCCTCTTTATCTCTTTCAATTCTTCCTTTCTTATCTCTCCTCTATCTTTCTTCCTTCACCCCTTCTTTCCTCTCCTCTCTTCCCTTCTCCATTCGTCCCATCCCAACTTCTGGCCCCTCCCTCCTCTCTCTCCCTCATTTCTCTTCATTAATTAATCTTAATCAACATTCCCAACGCTTATTAAGGATGCTGAAAGGAAAATCAATAAAAGATATTAACCAGATACATATATTATTATTATTATTATTATTAAATTATTATTATTATTATTATTATTATTATTATTATTATTATTATTATCATTACTACAGTAGTAGTAGTAGTAGTAGTAGTAGTAGTAGTAGTAGTAGTAGTAGTAACACCAATAGCAACACCAGCAAAAATAACACCAACTAAATAGCGCAGTCCACCCTGAAATTGCTTAAACGGTGCAAAGAAAATGGGACTCCGGTTGTCTGGCATAATGGCGAGGCATAAGATTACCAGAACTTATGTGGAGAGTAATCTTCTCGGAGGCTAATGACTGACGAATTGCTGGAGGAGGAGGAGAAGGAGGAGGAGGAGGTGAGGAGGAGGGGGAGGAGGAGGAAGTGAGGAGGAGAAGGAAGAGGTGGAGTTAGGGGAGGAGGAGGTGGAGTTAGGGGAGGAGAAGGAGAAGGAAGAGGTGAAGTTAGGGGAGGAGGAGGAGGAGGAGGAGGAGCTGGTAGTGGCGGAGTGCGAAAAGTGAAGAGAAAGAAGAAAGATGGATTAAAGAGGAGTAGGAGGAAAAGGAGAAGAAAAAGAAGGAGGAGGAGGAGGAGGAGGAGAAGGTGGAGGAGACGGTAATGGAAGAGTACGTTATGGAAATCATTAAAAAGAAGAAAAGTGGATAAGAAATGGAAAACAAAGGGAAGAAATAGGAGGAAGAAGAGAAAGGCGATTAAGAATAACTGGGAATGAAAGACGAAATAAAGAACAAAACAAGAAAAAAAAATATGAGAAGAATGAGAAGGAAATAACAGGATTGGAAACATAAGAGGAAGACAATGAGAAAAGGAAGACGAAAAGGAGGAGGAGGAGGAGGATTAAGAAAGATTGGGAAGGAAGGAATTAAGAAAGTTTGAGGTAGGGAAAAGAGGTTGATATAAAAGATAAACAAAAGGACATGAGTAAAGAAGGTGAAGGAAGAATAGGAGAAAGGAGAGGAATAGGTAGACGATACAATAAAGGAGAAAAGCGGGAAACAAAAGATGGAATGAGAGAGGGAGGAAAGGAGAAAGGAAGGAATGAAAGGAAGAAATAAAGAAATAGGAACAGAAACAATAAAAAAGGAGATGGAAAAGAGATGGGAAGAAGAATGAGTTAGTACTGAGAAGGGGAAATGGGAGAAATGGGAAAGAGAGAAAAGGAGTTCGACAGGAGATATATAGATGTAAAAGGAAAAAAATAAAATAAATTAAGAAGTACACAGGAAATAATATAAATAAATGACGTAAATGAAGAGGGAGAAAACAAGTGATGGAAAGGATAAACGGAAAGGCAGGAGGCGAGCAAAAAACAGGAGACTGAGAAGAAAAAAAAAGAAAGAAGAAAAAGGGAATATAGGAGGAAAATCAGTGAAAAGCGAACGTGAAATGAAAAAGAAAAGAGAGAATTGTGATTTTAAGAGAATAAGATAACACCAAAAATACAACTTCGACTATTGATATTATTCTACTTCTACTATTACTACTACTGCTACTACTACTACTTCTGCTGCTACTGCGTGCTGGCTACTGCTCTTATTACGCCCTTTGCTCTAACAACAAACCCCCATCGACTTCCTGCCATCAAGGGGAATAATTAACTAACATTGATCGCTCCTTAAATATGAACGAAAGCCACAACTTGACCCTGAGAACACACACACACACACACACACACACACACACACACACACAGCCCGTATACACTTCTAAATTTTTCGATTTTTTGTGTGTGTGTGTGTGTGTGTGTGAGAGAGAGAGAGAGAGAGAGAGAGAGAGAGAGAGAGAGAGCGCGAGAGAGCGAGAGAGAGAGAGAGAGAGAGAGAGAGAGAGAGAGAGAGAGAGAGAGAGAGAGAGAGAGAGAGAATGTTGAAAAAGTCTACGGATACTGGAACCCATATTTACTTTACAATCATATCGAACAAGCTACCACTACATACAAACACACGTACATACATACATATACACATACATACACACACACACACACACACATATCCCTCCTTCCAAACGGCTAAGCGCTAATACTAATAAGGCTTCCCTCCAATTATCATTCATCTTCCTATTCCTCCATTTCATCCTCCTTAACCTCCTCTCCTCTTTCCTCTCTTCCTCTTACTCCTCCTCTTCGTGAGCTTGTCTTCCTCTATAGTTCTACCTCTTCTCCTTTCTTGCTTCTCTTCCTCCTCCTTCTCTTTGTATTCGTCTCATTTATTGTTTTTCTTCTCTTAATTCTCTTTCTAACCTCTTCCTTCCTCCCTAAGTTATCTTCTTTAACTTCTACTTTTCTTTTCTTTCTCCTGTTGCCTTTCTTAATTTTCCTCCTCCTCCTCCTCCTCTCTCTCTCTCTCTCTCTCTCTCTCTCTCTCTCTCTCCTTCCTCCTCTCTCTCCTCCGTTTTCTCTATTCCTCTCTCTCTCATCTTTATTTTCTATTTTCTTTGCATTTTTCTTAACTTCACCCTCTTGCTCAATTGCCTTTTCTTCTTCTTCTTGTATCACTTTCTTCCTTCTCCTTCTCCTCTAACCTCCTCCTCCGTCCTCCTCTCCTACTTCTCTTTCTTTCCTCTCTCCAAGAATTTGTTTTCCTTTGACCTATTTCTTGTAATCTTTTCCTCCTTTTTTATCCACTTGATCTTCCTCCTCCTCCCCCTCCTCCTCCTCCTCCTATTCTCGTCGCTGCCGTCGTCTTCCTCCATCAGATCAATAATCCTCAAT
>NC_066566.1:5110177-5145177 GCF_024679095.1 Eriocheir sinensis | reverse complement strand
TCTGCTCTACTTTCATATGCTAGATCTCTTTCCTTGTTCCCTCTTTCCTACTTTTTTTCCTCATTTCCTCTTTCCTACCTCCATTTAAGAATGTTTCCCTCTTTCTTTCCGTGTGTTTTTCCTAATTTTATTTTCCCCCTCTCCTCTCTGCTCTACTTTCATATGCTAGATCTCTTTCCTTGTTCCCTCTTTCCTACTTTTTTTCCTCATTTCCTCTTTCCTACCTCCATTTATGATTTTTTCCCTCTCTCTTTTCGTGTGTTTTTCCTATTTTTATTTTCCCCCTCTCCTCTCTGCTCTACTTTCATATGCTAGATCTCTTTCCTTGTTCCCTCTTTCCTACTTCTTTTCCTCATTTCCTCTTTCCTACCTCCATTTATGATTTTTTCCTCCTCCTCCTTCATTTCCCTCCTTCTTCCCTCCTTTCATCCATATTCGAGTTTTCTTTCCTCCTTCCATTAATGTCTTTTTCCTACCTCTTAATTTTTCCTCCTTTACCTCCTCTAATTATATATTCCCCCTCTATGTTTTCCTTTCCGCTTTGATCGTTCTTTCCCATTTTCCTTTATATCTTTTCTCCCTCCTTCTTCCTCCCTTCCTTCCACCCTTACTAATTATATTTTCCCCTCTCCTTCCTGTTTTCCATTCTTATTAGAGTTATTTTTTTCCCTAATTCCCTTTGATGTATTTTCTTCCTCTTCTTCTTCCTCCCTTTCGTTCTTTATGATTATATTATTTTTCTTTCCCCTCCCTGATTTCGTTCTATCTTTCAATTTTCTTTCCTACTTACTTTGTTTTCTTCCTCCTTTTTCACTCCTTCCCTTTTCTCTTTTTTTTCTGTTTTCCTTATTCTATTTCATCTTTCTTTTTTCTTCCCTTTCTCTCCTTCTTCCTTTCACTCCTTTTCTTCCCTACTCGTCTTTCTTCCTTATTCCTTATCACAAATTTTCTTCTCTATCGCTTTTCATCTATCTTATGTGTGTGCCTCGGACATCCACACACACACACACACACACACACACACACACACACGGACCAGGGACGCACACACAAACTTCTTGTCACTGTCAATCAAAAACCACGAGAGAAAACGGAGGCTCCAAACTCTTGTAAAGCAAAGACTAAACTAAATTAAATTCTCTCTCTCTCTCTCTCTCTCTCTCTCTCTCTCTCTCTCTCTCTCTATACTTTTTTGTAATTTTCTCCACGATATAAAACTCAATCTTCCTTTTCTATATTATGTTTATGTAGTTCGATACCCTCCCAAGACTGACTTTAATGTAATATTCCGTAGTCCGCTCTTTTATACGAGTTTCAATGCAGTTCGATATTCTACCAAGACTGACTCTGATATAATATTCCGTCTTCCTATTCAACTAACTCTGGACTTTTTTTGGCGTGTGGGTAGTTGGGTCAATACTCAAGACTGACTCTGATATAATATTTCGTATTCCTATTCAGCTACCTCTGGACTTTTTTGGCGTGTGTATAGTTGGGTCAATACTCAAGACTGATTCTGATGTTATATTTCGTCTTCCTATTCAACTACCTCTGGACTCTTTTGGCGTGTGTGTTGTTAGCTCAATACTCAAGGCTGATTCTGATACACTATGCCGGCTTCCTCGTCTGCACATGTTTCTGCGTAGTTCCATACCCTTTCAAAACTCACGCCATGATATCGTCACCTTCGTAAACAAACCGCCTAAGTCATTATTTTCTACTTTACAGGAAATCAGAAAAGAACTGTCATTATCTTATTTGACTTAAGGTTTAGGCAGAAATGAAAAGGTCAATTCTAGGACACTCAAACCCTGAATGTCGAAGGCAACTATACAAGAATGGGCGTCACATGATGAAAATCTGATGTAAACAAAAACATGGAAATCACTGAAAAATGACTTAGGCGATTATTTTATGAGGGTGACGATATATTACTTCTCTCTATCTTTCTTCTTTCGGCCTCTTTCGCCTGTTTTCGGCTCTTTCGGCCATTGACTTCTCTTTCGGCCACTCCTCTCCAATCTTTTTAGGGGCAGTAAGTAGCGGGCTTTTTTTTTTTCATCATAATTTTCTTTTTTTTCAAGCCCTTCATCTGTCTCCTTTGCTGTAAAAAAACCTCCGCATTCCTCTCCTACGCGACACGTCCCTATAAAAGCATCGTGCACTGTTATATAATTCATGGGGCGATAAAACTCCCACTCCTAAAATAGAACACGAGTGAGATATTTTCCTCTTTCAATTGAGCTCTTTCTTGGGGCGAAAAAAAAACTCCCACTACTAAAATAGAACACGAGTGAGATATTTTCCTCTTTCAATTGAGTTCTTTCTTGGGGCGAAAAAAAAAACTCCCACTACTAAAATAGAACACGAGTGAGACATTTTTCCCTTTCAATTGAGCTCTTTCTTGGGGCGAAAAAAAAAACTCCCACTACTAAAATAAAACACGAGTGAGACATTTTTCCCTTTCAATTGAGCTCTTTCTTGGGGCGGAAGATAAACTCCCACTACTAAAATAGAACACGAGTGAGACATTTTTCCCTTTCAATTGAGCTCTTTCTTGGGGCGAAAAAAAAAACTCCCACTACTAAAATAGAACACGAGTGAGACATTTTTCCCTTTCAATTGAGTTCTTTCTTGGGGCGAAAAAAAAAACTCCCACTACTAAAATAGAACACGAGTGAGACATTTTTCCCTTTCAATTGAGCTCTTTCTTGGGGCGGAAAACAACTCCCACTACTAAAATAAAACACAAGATATTTTTCCCGTTTTAAATGAACTCTTAAGATGTTACGCAGACTAATATTTTCCGTTCCTAATATAGTTTGATAAAAAAAGGATGAAATATGAATTTTTGGGGGGAGGGGGGTAAAGGCTGATTGGGAAAAGGAAGATACTGGGATTATAGTAAGCTTATTTTTTTAGGATCAGTTTCATTAAAAAAAAACGGACCGATATGATATTCCAAAACAAACTCCATGATATTAAAACCCAAATTCCATAAAATAAAAACAGATTATATTCCTTTTAATCAAGTGAATGTCTAATCATTATTCCTTCATTTCAAGTCGACGAAGAACCCAAAACTCTCTAAACAAGGAACAACAAGAACCTAATGACTTTCAAACATACCCAGACAAGTCCCCCAAAATAGCAAACGATCTTCTCTTTCTATCATTAAAAGTCTCAAAACAAAACTTCATCTTCGTCGTCTTCAAGTAGTCAAAAGCTAAAAGTCTGGGAAAGAAAAACAAAAGAAAGAAAATACCCTGATAGGAACTCTTCTCTTACTCGTAAACAGACGCCAAAAATAACGAGACTAATCCTGCAGTTTTAATTTAGTCAGCGATCCACAAAAAGGAGGGATTGAAGCTTGTATACAGGGAGAAAGGTAAATAGGTAGACAGGCAGATTGGTATGCGGGTAAGCACGTAGGATAGCAGGTAGGTGGGTAGACAGATGGAAAGGAAAGTGAATAGGCATTTTGTAGGTAGGTAAAATATAGGAGGGTAAGTAGACAGATGGGCAGGTTGGTAGGTAGGAAAGTAGGAAGGTGGAGAGGCAGGTAGGTAGTCAGGTAGGTAGGTAGCTGAATGGGAAGGCAGGTGAAAAGGTAGGTAGGCCCTTAAGAGGCTAAAATAGGCCCCAGGTGCATGTCGAGCTTCAACAAGACACACCTGAACCCCGAGGGACAATACCTGTGTGTGTGTGTGTGTGTGTGTGTGTGTGTGTGTGTGTGTGTGTGTGTGTGTGACTGCTGCTTGACCTTGGAGATATATACACACACACACACACATACACACACACACACACACACACACACACACACACACACACACACACACACACGCCAAAAAAAAAAAGATTAAGATGAATAATGGTTTGAAAGATAAAAAAAAAAAAACGAAATACAAACACATAATAAACTGAATGACAAAATCGATACTCAGTAAAAAACAAACAGACAGGTGGACAGACAAACAGACAGATAACAAGACAGGAAGAATAGTAGGGAGTTAGACAGATAAATAACTCATTAAATTACTAATACACACACACACACACACACACACACACACACACACACACACACACACACACACACATCAGTCATCTCTCTCTCCCTCTCTCGCTCGCTCACAGCACGCCCCGAATATATAAATAAAAACTGTTGAAAGGAGAAAAGAGAGAGAGAGAGAGAGAGAGAGAGAGAGAGAGAGAGAGAGAGAGAGAGAGAGAGAGAGAGAGAGAGAGAGAGAGAGAGAGAGAGAGAGAGAGAGAAAGTTTAGGGGACAAAGAAGAAAAAAAGTCGGGCAAAGAAGAGACGCAAAGTAGAAGAAAGGAAAAACAAAAGATGGCGATGATGAAGTATTGGGAAGAAGAAGAAAGGCAATCGATGTGAATGAGGAGGAGGAAGCGAAGAAGTTGAAGAGGGAAGGAAAGTTTATAAGTGAAATATTATGAACAGCCAGAGAAAGAGGAGGAAGAAAGGGAGGTAAGAAAAGAAGAAAGGCAAAAGAGAATGAATTAAGATGAAAATTTATGGTGATGGAGGAACTAGGAAGAAGAAGAGACATAGAAATGAGTGATGATGAGGCGGAGAAATTGAGGAGGAAAGTTAAGAGCGCAAATACATGAATAGACGGACAGAGAAGAGAAAAAAAAAGATAAGATAATTAAGGTAAAAGTGAATTATTTGGAAAACTGTTGATAGAAAAAGACGAAGAAAAAAGAAAGAAAGAGAAAAGATGAAGGTAAAAAAACAATAGTAAAAGAGGTAAAAATAATTCTGAAAAACTAGGAGGAAAATTATTCAAAAAGGAAGGAATATGAGAGGAAGAAAAAATGAAAAAGGAGAAAAAATGAAAAATGGGGTTAAAAAAAGGAAGCAACAAAGGAAGAAATAAAACAACGAAAAATGGGGAAAAATAAGTAATGGGAAGAAATGAGACGAGTAAAAATGTAATAATGAAAAGCCAAGCCATAAAAAAAAGCGAAAATGTGCTGATTCAAGTGAGACGAAAGGGAATTATGAGAAAACTGCTGATGATGCAAGGAATAGAAAGAATGATAAGTATTTCGAAGGAGCGAGACGTGGCGACAAAACAATAGTGAACGAGATGGTTTGTGAAGGAAAACAAATAAGACAAAACATTAACGGTGAAGAAAACTGTTGATACAAAAAACTAGAAAAAAAAGGAGGCAAGACAAATTGAGTTTTTTTTTAATTTTGTATTTGGAGAAAGAAAAAGACATATAGAAAACTTTTGATGTAGATATTATACAAAAAAAATACAAGATGCCTGACAAAAGATTTACCGATTACTTTAATATTTGGAGATAAAAAGAAACTGAACGTAGGAGATGCAAAAAAGAAAACAACAGAAGAAAGGAGAGGCAAGACAAAAGAGTTACCGTTTTTTTAAATTTTGTATTTGGAGAAAGAAAAATATATGTAGAAAACTGTTGATAATTGATAAAAATTATAAAAAATACGAAATGCAAGACATGAGATTAACTGATTACTTTAATATTTGGAGATAAAAAAAAAATTGAAGGTAAGTATGGCCAGCAGTGAATTGGAAGAGTAATTTCACCTACAAATTAAATACCGACAAAATGGATTAAGACAAAAGTTAAAGAAAAGAGAGAGAAGGCGATGGTCAAGTGATGGTCGGTGCCTGGACAAAAAAAAAGAAGAAAAAAAAAGAGGTAAAGAAAAGTTAGAAGAATGGCCATTAAATTAGGAGCTCAAGGAGAAGAAAGAAAGGAAGGAGCTCAAGGAGAATAAAGAAAGGAGGGAGCTGAAGGAAAAGAAAGAAAAATATAAGAGGAGTAGAGGAAAATAATAAGACCATGAAAAAACACGGATACAGAAAGACAGACAGATGAAGAAAAAAAAAAGAAAAAAAACACAAATACAATCTTAAGTGGAGAGAGATAAATGATAAAAAAAAAGACGAACGATGAGCAAAATGATACGACTTAGGAGGAAAACTGAGATAAAAGGAGAAAATAAAATGTATATATGCATGAGAGAGAGAGAGAGAGAGAGAGAGAGAGAGAGAGAGAGAGAGAGAGAGAGAGAGAGAGAGAGAGAGAGAGAGAGAGAGAGAGAGAGAGAGAGAGAGAGAGAGAGAGAGAGAGAGAGAGAGAGTAGGGTATTAAAGGGTCATAAAAACAAAGGGGACAAGGAGAGGTAAGGGCAATAGGGAGAAGGGAAAATAAATAACAATAAAAGAGAGAGAGAGAGAGAGAGAGAGAGAGAGAGAGAGAGAGAGAGAGAGAGAGAGAGCCGAAATCCAATACAGACAGAAAGCAATAACACAAAGGAAAGAAAAAGAATATGATACAGAAATTTGAAACGCGAAGGAAAATAAAGGAACAAAAAAATAAAGAGAAGAAAGGAGGGAAGGAAAAATAAAGATATATAAAGGAGATATATAATAAAAAAGGAGAAAAATAGGAAATAAAATAAACAGAGAGAAAATAAAGGAATAGATAGGAAAAATAAGACAAAAAGATACAGAATTACAGAGCAGAACCGAGAGAGGATAAAATAAGAGAAATTTAAAACAAAACAATAATAAAAAAATAAATGAAAAACTAATAACGAAATAAAAAAAATGGTTCACGGATAAAAAAGAAACCAATAATCGACACGAGTATAAGAGGCGAAAAGAAAGGAAATAAAAGAGGAAATAAAAGCGAGAAAGAGAAAATAAAAGGAAAAAGATAAAAGTTCAAGACTAAAAGCCACAGAAACTAAATGAAACGAGACCTTAGAAAAACACGAAGAGAAGGAGGAGGAGGAGGAGGAGGAGGAGGAGGAGGAGGAGGAGGAGAAGGAAGAGGAGGAGGAGGAGGTGAAAGAAAAGAAAAAGAAGAAAATGAGTATCAGGAGGAAGTGGAGGAGAAATTGGAAGAGAAAAGACAGACAATTTGGCAATTTTTCACTGCAACGTCTCAGGCGAGGGTCCTCTCTCTCTCTCTCTCTCTCTCTCTCTCTCTCTCTCTCTCTCTCTCTCACCTTCCACCACAAGCCTCAATTTCATGCCTCAAGCGGTAAGTCACCGAGAAGTGAGCCTTTTGATGTGTGTGTGTGTGTGTGTGTGTGTGTGTGTGTGTGTGTGTGTGTGTGTGTGTGTGTGTGTGTGTGTGTTTTAGTGAGAGAGAGAGAGAGAGAGAGAGAGAGAGAGAGAGAGAGAGAGAGAGAGAGAGAGAGAGAGAGAGAGAGTCTGATTTCTGGACCAATTTCTCGCTCCCCATTGTGTCTCATTCTCGTACTATCTCCCTTCCTGCTCTCTCTCTCTCTCATGAGCCTAGATTAAAAGGAAATTACATACTTTTTTGTAATATTATGCAATCCAAAATATAACTCTCTCTCTCTCTCTCTCTCTCTCCCAGTAACGGGTCAAGCTCGATAACCAGCCAGAATATTGAATAACGATACTCAGTCAAGGACACACACACACACACACACACAACACACACACACACACACACACACACACACATGCCTGTCTTCCGCCCCTTCGTTGCACGCATGCACACACACGCAAACACACACACACACACACACACACACACACACACACACACACACACACACACACACACACACACAGATCCATATTCTAACTCTCCCTCCCTTTACCCTCCTCCTCTTCATTCACCTCTTCCTTCACCTCCTCCTCCTCGTCCTAGTCCTTCATCTCAATTAGGCCTCCTCCACATCTTCATTGCTGCACACACACACACACACACACACACACACACACACACACACACACACTCAGCCCGGTCAATCAGTCCACTTTCCTGACCAACAAACACACACACACACACACACACACACACACACACACACACTCCAGGTAACGAACAACAACAACAAAAATTACTAGGAACACTAATTACCTTCGCCATTTTTTTTTTAATCGCTCGCCTGTGTGTGTGAGAGAGAGAGAGAGAGAGAGAGAGAGAGAGAGAGAGAGAGAGAGAGAGAGAGAGAGAGAGAGAGAGAGAGAGCGGACGTGTCTCGTGTCTAAAGGAAGAGATGGGCGTTGAAAGAAGTTGAGAAGCCTTAATGAGGAATAGGATCTCTCTCTCTCTCTCTCTCTCTCTCTCTCTCTCTCTCCCTGATTGCTGTAGGGCGTTAAATGGACAAAATGCAAATGTTTGACAGGAGTAAATTAGAGAAGGGAGGGAAGGGAATAGAAGGGAAGGGATGTGAAAAGGAAGAGAAAGAGGAGAGGGAAGGGAAGAGAAATGTGGGGAAATAAAAATAAGGGAAAGGAAGTGGAAAACGAAGGGAAGGGGAGAGATTAGAAGGCGAGGGAAGGGAAAGGAAGGGAAGGCAGTTTAGGGAATGGATAGGACGAGGAAGGGAAGAGAAAGGAAGGGAAGGGAAGGAAAAATAGTGTAGGGGAAGGATAGGATGAGGAAGGGAAGAGAAGGGGATGGGAAGAAATGAAATGGATGGGAGGAAAGGTAAGGGAAATAGAGTGAAGGGAAGGGAAATGGTGGAAAAGAATTGGCGAGCAGGGGGTGAGAAGGAAAGGAAAGGAAGGGGTAGAGAAATATAGTCGACAGGAAAGGGAAAGAAAGGAAGAGATGTAAAGGGAAAAAGTATGAGAAAAGAAAGGAATCAAAGGAAAGGAGGGGAGCAGAAAAAAGAGGGTTAGGGTAGGGAAGATAGGGTAGGGAAGAGAGGGAAGGGAAGGGAAGGGAAGGGAAAGGAAGGGAAATGAAAGGAAGGGAAGGGAAGGGAAGGGAAGGGAAAGGAAAGGAAGGGAGGGGAAGGGAAGGGAAGGGAAGGAAAAGGAAAGGAAAGGAAGGGAAGGGAAGGGAAAGGAAGGGAAGAGAAATGAAAGGAAGGGAAGGGAAGGGAAGGGAAGATACGGAAACCGAATTGACGAAAAAGCAGCGAAAAGAGAAGGAAGGGAGCGTAAGGGAAGCACTATCGAAGCGGGAATTAATCAAACGCCACAAAAGAGGAAAAAGAAAATGTTAGAAGATAAAATAAAAAAAGACGAAATACAATACACTCTTAGGGAAGGAAGGGAAGGGAAAACGCGGCCAAAAAGTTAAGAGGGATGAGAAGAGATAGACAATGCGAGGGAACTAAAAAGAATCATGCATGGAGAAGTGAATATAGAGTTTAGAGAACAGAAAAGCGAATTTAGAACAGAATTTGAAGATGAAAGTTTAAAGGGGAGTTTAGAGAGAATAGCTTAGATCAGAATTTTAAGATGAAAGTTTAAAGGAGAGGTTAGAGAGAATAGCTTAGATCAGAATTTTAAGATGAAAGTTTAAAGGAGAGTTTAGAGAGAATAACTTAGATCAGAATTTTAAGATGAAAGTTTAAAGGAGAGTTTAGAGAAAAGAATTTAGATGAGAATTTGACGGTGTTTAAAAGATAAGAGAAAAGAATGAAGAACAAAATACAATGATGTGAGTTCTGGAAAGAGAAATCAGAGGAAAGAATTTAGAGAAACGAATGTAAAAAGGAATTTGAAGATTAGATTTTAGAAGTGAATTTACAGTTTAGAGAAGGAAATCTATAGAAGGGAGCTAGAAGAGGAAATGAGGAGTAGAGAATTTAGTGAAGAAAATTAGATAGATTAGAGATTTAATAAGAGAGAATGGTTGAATATTTAACAGAAAAGGGAGAGAGGCAGAAAAAGAGGAAAAAGAGGAAGAAAAAGAGGAAAATGCAAAAGAAAAGAGTAAAGAATAAACAGGCAGAAAAAGAAAGGAAAAAGAAAGAGAAAAGTCTAGAGAAAAAAGGAAGAATAAAAACGGAGGAAGGAAAGAGTTGAAAAAGACGAAAAAAAATAAGGAAGAAAAAAAGAAAAAGGTTGAAAGAAAAAAGGAAGGGCAAAAAGAGATAGCAATGAACTAAAATAAAAAGGTAAGGAAAATTAATTAAAACGAGGGAGGAAAAGTGAGACGAAAAAGAGGAAGTTAAAAGAGAAAATAAAAATATGGCTTAAAAGAAATAAATACAAAACATGAAAAATAAAATAAATGATGGAAAGGAAAAAAAAGTAATAATAAAAAGGAAATGAGAGAAGGAAGAAGAGAAATAAATAAAGAGGATAAAATAAATTCGAAGGAGATTAGGGGAAAGATTAGAGACAAAATAAGGCGTAAGTAAAGGAAAGGAAAAAAAGAAAGAAAGGAAGGATGAGGAAGACGGGGGAAACGGAATGAAATAAGGAGGAGAAATAGAGAAAAAGATGAAGAAATTTGGAAAAGTCGCAACTGAGACGAAAATAAAAGCGGAAATACACAGCAAGAAGAAGAAGAAGAAGAAGAAGAAGAAGAAGAAGAAGAAGAAGAAGAAGAGGAGGAGGAGGAGGAAGAAGTTGAAGAAAAAAAACAAGAGGAAGAAGAAGGTTTGTGAGAAAATGAGACCAACCATTAATAAGAAAAAAAGAAGAGGAGGAGGAAGAGATAAAGAAGATGAAGAATAAGAAGAAAATAAAGAAGAAGAAGGCGAAGAAGAACAAGGACAAGACGAAGAAGAACAAGAACAAGAACATGAACAAAAAGAAGAAAGAGGCGAAGAGAAAGTCGAAGCAGAAGAAAAATAAAAACAAAACAAAAACAAAAAATATGAAAAGAACAAGAAAAAAAAACAGAAAAGGAGATGAAAGGAAATGGAAAAGTGGAAGAAAGAAAAAAAAGAAAAGGGAAAAAACCAGATGAATTAATCGAGGATGCCTTATCAAGAAAAAAAGAAAAAAGACAAGAAAAAGATAAAAGGAAAACAGACGCGCTGAAATAAATAGCTTTGTGAGAAAATGAGACCAACCATTAATAAGAAAAAAAGAAGAAAGGAGGAAGAGGAAGAGGAGGAGGAGGAAGGGACGCTCAGTTGAAAGAGGAAGGATTAAAAGAAAGTTGGAAAATGGGATAGAAGGAGGAGGAGGAGGAGGAAGAGGAAGAGGAGGAGGAGGAGGAGGAAGAGGAGGAGGAAGAGGAAATATAGTGAGGAAAAATAAAGTTTGAGCTGGTTGAAAGAATGACAGACAGATCCGATAGCGAGGTGATTTAGAGAGAGAGAGAGAGAGAGAGAGAGAGAGAGAGAGAGAGAGAGAGAGAGAGAGAGAGAGAGAGAGAGAGAGAGAGAGACGTAATACCAAGAAAACATTCACAACAGCAACAACAAAAATAATACAAAGAAATTTTGCACTACACATCGAACCGCAAGCAAAGAGGAAGAGGAAGAGGAAGAGGAGGACGAAGGGGGGAGGAGGAGGAGGAGGAGGAGGAAAGATTAACAACAACAACGCCAGTAAAATAATACCCAGAAATTCATCACGGTATATCAAAACATGTGGGCAGAAGAGGAAGAGGAGGAGGAAGAGGAGGAGGAGGATATACTGAAGGGGGGGAGGTGGGGGAGCGATGCAGAGAGAGAGAGAGAGAGAGAGAGAGAGAGAGAGAGGGGGGGCGCCACTCACTCACTCTGTTTGAGATATCAGAGACGGCAAATATTGATACTAGAGGCGTGTAGGTGAGAGAGAGAGAGAGAGAGAGAGAGAGAGAGAGAGAGAGAGAGAGAGAGAGATTATACCTAGTGTTTTATGTCTCCTTAATTGAAGAGGAGATATTTTAAACTGATATTTTTATTTTCATTCACTAAGTCCTTTTTTTTCTTATCTCCTCCCTTCAGGCCCATCAATCGCCTCCTTTCATTCTCTAATAGTTTGAAGCTGAGGGCCCTGTCTGCGAACATCTGCCAGAATCATTTTTAAATCATTCCTCATTAAATTTTTGTGTTCATTCCATATCCCTATCACACCGTTATTTTTAAACTTGTTGAAACCTGTTGAAACATGTTGAAGCGCAGCCAAACACGCACCACAGTCATAACTTGGGCAAACCCTCAAAACTGTCAGTGAGCATGTTCAGAAAGTTTTTACATCAGTCTTAATTAACTTCTTTTATTAGTTGCACAATCCCATCACAACGTAACTTTTGAACATATTGAAGGTCGAGACGCAGCCACATGTCTATCGCCGGAACAACTCTGGAAACCCTTCACAAGTCTCGGCGAACATGTTCAAATAAGTTCTAATTCACTCTACAATCTCATGACGGTTGTCCCATTAGCCCGGTAGCTGCGTGGATTATGTTTCTTAAATGCCCCTCTAAGCGAGAAAAATGAGAAAAAATCATCACTCACGCAAACCATTTCATAACATATATCAACGCATTTGTGATCAGTTTATGCATCATCTATTTTTGGGGGTTTATATCATGGCAAAAAATTAGCCCGTCGCTGCTACACACTAAAGCCATAAATTTGGCCCATCGCTGCTACCGGGTTAGGCTACGAGGGTTTTGTGAATGGCTACCCGCATCTTGTTTTCTGTAGCAAGTAGATGGCTGTATAATAAAGCAATCTCGTACATGTAGCTGTTGATTTTTATGACGCATACTTCAGTACTGTAGTCGTATATATAAATAGTGTGTTAATATGTCGTTTTACAGGACTTTCAGGAGCTCGACACTTAGGCTAATCAGGAGAGAACGTTACCCTTTTCACGCCATCCCGGAATCATTATTGAACGTAGCTGTAGTCATATATATATATATATAAATTGTGTGTTTATGTGTAATTATCAAGAATTTCAAGAGCTGGCAGCCAAAGTAATCAAGCAGGAGAGGACTCTACACCTTCCCCGCCTTCACAGAATCATTGTTGAAAGAGAATGTAGCCTTGTGTAATTAGTATGTCGTTTCTCAGTACTTTTAGGAGATAAACGCTAAAGTAACTAATCAGGAGAGCACGTTACCCGCCTCCCCTCGCCTTCAAAGAATCATTATTGAAGAAAAGTGTAGCCGTGTGTATAAATGGTATGCTTATATGTCGTTTCACAGTACTTTCAGGAGATAGACGCTAAATTAATTAATCAGGAGAGCATGTTACCCGCCTCCCCTCGCCTTCCAGAAACACGATAGCAAAGAACACTGCGGCACGCCCACTCCTCGGTAATTCCTCTGACTGTTGGAACGGTACGAGAGCTGGAGGCGAGGCTTTTAAAGGGTGACTTAGGAAATGACATTACTAGGGACGGGGGCGGAGAAGAAAATAGTGATCAGACAAGATTCTTTGGTAGATTACGTTGCTGTGGGTTGGAAAAATAGAACACTCAGACGGAAAGAAGCGACAACGGAGGAAATGACGTTGCTATGGAAGTAGAAAGACAGTATTGATCAGGCAACATTCTATGGAAAAGTACGTTACTGTGAAGTGGGTTGGGGAAAGAATACTCGGGAATACTGGGGAAAAGAGAATACTCAGACGGAAAGAAACGACAGAAGAAATGACGGAGAAAATGACGTTGCTATGGAAGTAGAAAGACAGTATTGATCAGGCAACATTCTATGGAAAATTACGTTACTGTGGAGTGCGTTGAGGAAAGAACACTCGGGATAAAGCTGTTAACGGAGAAAAAATAGTGTTAAGAGACGACGAAGAAAATGACAATGCTATGGACGAAGGTGAAAAATAAAATTAAACGATCAGACAAAATTCTACGGAAACTCACGAACTCATTATTGTGAACAAGAATGGAAAGAAAGAATATAGCCTACTCCAGGAGAACATTCACGAGATGACGGAATTTAATTAAGAGATGATTAAGAAAATGACGCTACTATGAAGGTGAGCCAAACAAAAAAGAGAAAAAATATATTGATCAAACAACATTTAGGAAAAAAAAAAAGATCACTGAGCTAACGAGGAAAATTACATTACTGAGGACTAAGGGAGGAAAGAAAAAAATACAAACGATACAGTGAACGTAAAAAAATTAAAAAAAATAAAAAAAAAAACATTGAGCGACGACGAAAAAAAAAATAGTATACAAAGTCCTTAAAAAAACATCAATTATTATAAAAAAAAACTAGAGAAATAATATTGAGAGAATGTTATCATGAAATGCGTGGGTACAGAATTTATATAATGGAAGAGATTTAATTTCTTTATATATTAATAACAACTATAGCCTAAAGGGAGAGAGAGAGAGAGAGAGAGAGAGAGAGAGAGAGAGAGAGAGAGAGAGAGAGAGAGAGAGAGAGAGAGGCCCCAGGGAGAAGGAGGACGAGGCTATGTGAAAATATAATGAGACAAAGTACATCAAAGTATTCAAGGGTTTTTTTCCGCCCGCGAATATCTCTTTGTAACGAACGACGCCGGCTTTGAGTTAGACCTTCTATTGCCCTCTTTACCGCCCTTTTTCTAGGCTGCACAAGCGGAACAGAAGCCTCACATAAGACTTGCAATAAGGAAGTTTTCGCAAGTTGTAAAGGAACGTCCATCAATAGCCTAACGATAAGATGAAACACAATACCGATTTCCACCACACGGCCACAATCTGCTGCCCTTTCCTAGGCTACACACGCGTGGGATAAAGGACTCACATTATAGCTCCAATGGGCAGATAAGGGACTCACATTATAGCTCCAATGGGTAGATAAGGGACTCAAATTATAGCTCCAACAGGCAGACAAAGGCCTCACATTATAGCTCCAATAGGCAAAGTTTACGTAGAGTTGTGAAGGGAACGTCCATCAATAGCCTGATTAAGATGGAACACTAAATTGATTCTAGCCATGTTGGGGAAAGGAAGGGAGGGATGACTAATATATCCAATAGGCAAAGTGCTATATAGCTTCATCGCCGCACTTTCTTCTCATGCGAGGGAAAAGGAGAAAAGAAAGAGAGGCGAGGGAAAGGAGAGCCATACCTAATAGTTTCAATAGGCAAAGTTTTTATAGAAGAGTTTAGTGCAGAGGTTCTTAAACTATTTAGGTCTTTCTTTCAACGCCCTCCTTGCATACACAGCCTAGATAAAATTCTCTCCCAGGTTTATCAACAATGGTAAAACTAACTAGAATATAAAAACAAGTTGATGAAGGCGATAGTTTTCCATTTTTTTCATAAACTTTTCATTCTCAACCCAAGATCGTGTTAAGATAGTACCAAATACTCTAACAACTTTTCCTCCAGGGTTCGCGCCCACCTCTGGAAATCACAACCCCCCCCCCCCCCCCACCACCACCACTGGTTAACCCGTCCACTGCGATTGGCACGGATTTGGCTTTCACTGGTAGCCTGGTAACATGTACTCCCAGGTCTTTCTCTGCCTCTGTGGTGGATAGTGGAGTGTTTCCCATGTGGTATTAGTATGCTAGATATCCCCTCCCAAGGTGCATGACATTACATTTTTCTTCATTAAACTGTAGCAGCCACTTTTTGTTCCACTCCTGTAGCTTGGTGATGTCTTCTGGTAGGAAATCCGCAGTCAAGGGGTTAAATAGGAGCGTCCGTCATTAGGCTAACAAAACGATGGAACACGACACTGACTCCCGCCACACTGCTACACTTCCTTCCCCCCAAAGTACACACGAGAGGGAGAGAGACGAGGCATACTTAATAGATTCAATAGGCAAAGTTTACACACACACACGAGGGAACGTCCATCAAGAAGCTAACAGTGAGATGGGGCGGAAAAAAAAATAACCCCCACAACAACATCGCCCCAGTTTACCGACCTCTCCTTGCTACACACGGGAAGGGCGAGGGACGTTACAGTAATCGATTCAGTGAAGGGGAAACTAAAACACTACTGACAATACGATGAAGCTAAAATAACGCCTCTTGCCACGCTGTCTGTACACCAACGTTGCCAGATTGTCGTACTCATCCTCCATTGTTTCCTGATATCCGACCCAATAACTGCCTTCATATAGTTATCGTTAAAATGGTTAATTACTGGTGGTTTTTGCCAACAGCTATAGCTCAGAAACCGGTAAATACGATGCTCTGAGTACGATAGTCTGGCAACGGTGCTGTCCACTCTGACACACATTGGAGAGGGCGAGTGGTGTATTCAATCGACTCTATAGGGAAATCTTACGCTAGCCTACTGGTAATATAAGTGAGGAGGCTAACAATGAGATGAAGCATACAAAATTACTCCATTCACGTTGGCCCTACCTGTCTGTCCTCTTTCTGGCACACATGGGGAAAAAGAGTACTCGATTTAATAGGGAAAGCTTACACTAGACTAGGCTATTGACGTCATGAGGGAGGTGACTAACAATAAGATGAATGACCCCAGCCACGTTCTCCTCCCTGTTCGTCCTCACCTTACGACACACACGACAGACAGACGAGTCTCACCATTAATAGATTGAAGAGGGAAAAATTATAATAGCAGGGTGAAATTGTGAAGGAAATAGCTGATGTGAGAAGCGAAAGTGCCTTACAACACGACCCCTAGCTAGTCTCTCCCTCACTCTCGTCCCTTCCCTTGCAGCATCGACACAGAGCCACAGAGGGGAAGGTACGCACATACACATTCCCTCAGCCATTTCCCTGCAGCGCGGCCACAAAGAGGAAGGTACACACGCCCTCGGTCATTCCCCTGCAGCGCCGCCTCTGAGGGGACGGACGAGACTCACCAGCGGCCTTTCTCGCGGTTAAGGGGAGGAGAGGGGTGGTTGGGGTGGGGAAGGGCGGGAGAGGGGAGGCGCGGCGACGTGTGTGTTGATTCTGTCCGGTAATATTTGACCACTCGGCTGTGACAACACTTTTCCACTTGTGTTATTCTTTGTTCCCGCGCGTCGCTTTGGACCACGATGTGACCATATTCGTATAGCAAACATTTCGGCGCCCAAGCACACGCATCTGACAAGGCTTTCGTAGGACTTGTAGGTCGGTATGATAAGACGCTTTCGGTTCTAACATCAGCTATTTCTAAAGGTCAAAGAGGGGGTCAGTCGAGTTCTAATGAGTGTTTCTTCAGGTTCATGGTACAGAGGAAGGGTCAAACTACCACCAGGGTCATAAAACTACCCCTGGAAATCACCACAACTCCTACGAAAGCCTTGTCAAATAGGTGTTTTTGGCCAACGAAATGTCTTATAATGCGACCCGCAGACTTTTCTGTGGGTAGTTTCATGACCCTGGTGGTAGTTTGATAAAGCTTCAATACCGTGAACTTCAAAGGCACACTCAAGAGAACCCGGCTCATCTCCTTTTCGGCCTTTAGGAATAGTTAATGTGAGCCGAAAGAGTCTGAGAATATCGACCGTCTATAATTACAGCATATGCCCAACCCGCTGGACACGCGCTCTGCCACTCTTAACATGTCCGCTGCGATTGACACGGATTTCACCTTAACTGGTAGCCTGGTAACATATAGTCCCAGGTCTTTCTCTGCCGCTATGGTGGATAGTGGACTGTTTCCCGTGTAGTACCGGTATGCTGGATTTCCCCTCCTAATGTGCATGACTTTACATATTTTTCTTGATTGAATTGTAGCAGCCACTTGTTGTTCTGTTCCTGTAGCTTGGTGGTGTCTTGTAGGAAATCCGCAGTCAAGGGGCTAACCTGGTGCTGTGTGCTGAGTGTTTGTAAGCGCTGATCTTTATTAAGAGCACGTGATAACCAATATATAATGTTTGTGTGCAGGCCATTACGAGCGCCGGCTATCTTGTGGACACGACGGGCTGTCTCATTGCGTTTGCGGTTCGGACGTATACTTTTTTTTTATAGTGGCATCGATATAGCAAGTAGGCGCTGGCTGTTGCTATAGATAAGTACTGAGGGTTCTAAACACATTCCCAACACCTCAAAATTGTACTTTGACTCATATTCTTTAAAACTTATCAAACTGTTGCTGTACACGGATGTTATTTCACTCAGGCTTTGTTATTATGCATCACCTAACTTAACTTTACCTAACTAAACTTAACACAATCCTACCCCCTTGGCCCCACTTAAATTCTCAAAAAACTCATCAAACTACATCCTACTTATCAAAACTCTATTGCTGTACACGGACGATACTTCAAACACTCATTTATCATGCCTAACCTAACCTAACCAAACCCACGCCACTAACACTCTTACACCCCTAGACCAGTTTTTCCATGCATAGGTTTTTTTATTAAGCCTTACCTAACCAAACCAAACCTACCCCAATCTTATTCCGCCTAGACCAGTGTTTCCATGCAAGCTCTTTACAGAATAGCCCACAGCAACACACACACGCATAGCAATATATCGGCCAGGCACGCTCCCTCCTTTTCCATGCCTGTTGTGGCGCCCCGACTGTGTAATCAAGAACTCAAAGCGAGGCGAACATTACTCCGATACTTTTGTCGTGTTCTTTACTTGCGTGGAGCTCTACTAAGTGGGTCACGATATGTTATGTATGTGTGTGTGTGTGTGTGTGTGTGTGAGAGAGAGAGAGAGAGAGAGAGAGAGAGAGAGAGAGAGAGAGAGAGAGAGAAGAACGGCAATTTAAACCCTAGTCCTCGAACATTAAAATTTCCATCACATTGCTCAGTAAAATACGAGAAAAATATCCGTTTTCTTTCTTCCATTTAAGGGCAGTCTGAAGTATACAAGCCTTTTAATCAATGTTTCCTACGTCCACATTAAGTTAAAAAAAGACTCCCTTCCTGACCATTCCTTTGAGATTAGTTCCATACGTATCAATATGACAGACCCCCTTCCCTACAACCTTTCTATGAACCACTTTTCCTATAATTAATGGCTACATCTAACATTACTCTTTTGTTGAGATAATGAGGCGAAGCAAAAAGACCAAGAAAATGTCATCGTGAGTGAAGTAGCCTATATGGAGCTCATCGAAGGTAGAAGCCCAGTTAGACGCTGTCGTTTGTATATGAGCTTTATAATGAATGACATCTCTCAGGTCGATGACATCACTTGATCGTCTTCTGTGTTTGTTCCCGTGACGTCAGCAAGGTCAGCAAAAAAATGTAATATAACTTCTGGAAATCGATAAATACATTAGCATACCAGCTTTACGTAATTACCGAACTCGAACGAACTTACAGAAAACTTGGGACGCAGACGCTAACGTTGAGGACGGGAAAAGTTGTAATGGGAAACGTTACTGATGGGAAACGTTGATGATGGGAAACACTGATGATGGAAAACCTTACTGATGGGAAACGTTGATGATGAAAAACGTTGGTGACGGGAAACGTTGATGATGAAAAACGTTGATGACGGGAAACGTTGATGATGGAAAACGTTGGTGACGGGAAACGTTGATGATGGAAAACGTTGGTGACGGGAAACGTTGATGATGGAAAACGTTGGTGACGGGAAACGTTGATGACGAAAAACGTTGCTGATGGAAAATGATGATGATGTGAATATCCGGGGCCTCTTGCTTCTAATGAGACTGTCCGGGCATTGAACGAGCGGAGGTGCAGGCAATAATGCGGCGCCAATCAGCCACTCGCCTTTATAATTAATTAATCAGTCTTTCACTCAGTCACCCAATCAGTCAGCCGGACGGAATGAAAACCTTTCAAGCTCAACATCATGCTAATCAGCCAGACAACCAGCCAGATAGTCAGTCAGCCAGTCAGTTTTTAGTTAGCTAATCAGTAAATCAATCATTTAATCAGTCAGACTCTGATCTCAATATATACCATACCAGGCAGTCAGTCAGATAGTCAGTCAACAGTCAGTTTCCAATTACCTAATCAGTCAGTCGGTCAGTTAATCGGACAACCAAGAGAAGAAAAAAGTAACCTCATATTTATAACTATACCAGTCAGTCAGTCATTCACTCGGTCAGTCAGTAGGTTTAAGTTTTCCGTAAGTTTAAGTCATTACTCAGTCAGCTAACCAATCACTCAATCATTCAGTCAAGCATTTCGTTTTCATTAGCCCATAACGTGACCCAGTTCAGCAAAGCGTACCGTGGGGCGCATATTGGCTTGCATAACGTTCCTGAGCTCGTCACAAAAGGAGAGGATGAAAGGGGTTCTGCACACTGGCGGCTGCAAACAGTACCATACTTATCGGTGATGGGCATATGCGAAGCGACGTAAGGCTGCGTGACGGAAAGGGGAAAGGGAAGGATGGGAGGGCTAAAGGATAAAGGAGAGCAGAAGAAAATGAGAGAAGAGGGGGTTTAAATAATAAGAAAAGGAATAAGCGGGGATGGAAAATGAGGTACAGAATGAGGGAATAATAACAAGAAAAATAAATGAGTTTGCAGCAATGATGAAGAAGGGGAAAATGTATGGTGAAAACGGGAAGAGGAATGAAGGAAGATGAAAATAAGAGGATACTGATAAAAAGGAGGGAATGAGGGTGAATGACGTAAAGGGATTGAGAGAAAGGAGATAGAATGAGGTGAAAAGTAGGGTGTGGGAGGAAAAAGGAGAGGAGGGAGGGCAGGAGGGAGAGGAGGAGAGAGAGAGAGAGAGAGAGAGAGAGAGAGAGAGAGAGAGAGAGAGAGAGAGAGAGAGAGAGAGAGAGAGAGAGAGAGAGAGAGAGAGAGAGAGACACACACACACACACACACACACACACACACACACACACACACACACACACACACACACACACACACACACACACACACTCACTCGCACACACACTCGACGAATAACAAAAAAAAAGTTAAGGAAAAAAGTTTCAGATAAAAAAAAACTTATACTTTGAGTTCAACTATTTCCCGCACACACACACACACACACACACACACACACACACACACGTCCCGTAAGAGGTCGTCTTTTCCCTAATTAACCTGAACGGGCACGTAATCTGATGGCTTAACACACACACACACACACACACACACACACACACACACACACACACACGGAGAGAGAGAGAGAGAGAGAGAGAGAGAGAGAGAGAGAGAGAGAGTGTGTGTGTCGCGCGTGCCACATAAGAGAAATAATGTACTCACACAAGTACTACAACTCCTGAGAGAGAGAGAGAGAGAGAGAGAGAGAGAGAGAGAGAGAGAGAGAGAGAGAGAGAGAGAGAGAGAGAGAGAGAGAATGCCTTGATAGCTTTCAACAATAGAACTCCACCTACACACATCTCCTCTTCGCTCCACTTACCACCTCCTCCTCCTCCTCCTCCTCCTTGCACTCTTTCCACTCCAAAACCTCATTAATTTCCTCCTCCCTTCCTTCTTCCTCCCATACAGCACCTTCTTTTCCTCCTCCTCTCCTCCTCCTCTTCCTCACACTTTACCTCCTTTACCACTCTTCCAAATTTACATACACTCCTCTTCCTCTTCCTCCTCCTCCTCCTCCTCCTCCTCCAATCGTGCGCTGACAAATGTGTCTACTAAATATTAAAAGAGGAAAAAGTCTGTTGCGTACTGCGAATAAAGAGGAGGAGGAGGAGGAGGAGGAGGAGGAGGAGGAGGAGGAGGAGGAGGAGGAGTGAAAATAGTACAACGCATTGGGTACGAGAATGTATAAAGAAGAAGAAGAAGAAGAAGAAGAAGAAGAAGAAGAAGAAGAAAAAGATGATGATGATGAAGATAATGAAGATGATGAACACGATAAGAAGAACACGAACATGAATGAGAACAATAACAAAAAAAGAGTCGAAAAAAAGAGGAGAATGAAGGAAGGAGTAAAAAAAACGAGGACAAGGAGAATAGAAGAGAAAAAACGGAAACACTTCAACGTGAAACAATAAACAGATTCCTATATTTAACAAGAACCACCACCACCACCACCACCACCACCACTACCACCACCACCACTACCACTACCACCACCACCACCACCACCAGCTCGCCAACATTCCTAAACTATCAACATTACCACGCCTTCACCACCATCATCATCACTACCACCACCACCACCACCACCACCAGCTCGCCAACATTCCTAAACTATCAACATTACCACGCCTTCACCACCATCATCATCACTACCACCACCACCACCACCACCACCACCACTACCACCACCAGCTCGCCAACATTCCTAAACTATCAACATTACCACGCCTTCACCACCATCATCATCACTACCACCACCACCACCACCACCACTACCACCACCAGCTCGCCAACATTCCTAAACTATCAACATTACCAAGTCTTCACCACCATCATCACCACTACCATCACCATCACCACCAGTATTTTTTTTATTTTACGTTAAAGAAAAGAAATGGTGGTGATGGTGGTGGTGAAGGGGAAGTAATAACCACCTTAGCATTTTAGCCTTTACCATCATCACCACCACCACCACCACCACCACCACCGTCTTAAACATTCAGAAATACCAAAGCAAGGACAGACTCAATTAGAATAACCTTTACGTCATCACCACCATCACCACCACCACCACTACCATCACCACCACCACTACCACCATCACCACCATCACCACCACCACTATTCGTATCCCACTACCATTACCACCACAACCCTTACATCACCAAGACCATCACTACCACTATTAATATTTTGCAACACCACCAAAACCACCAATCAACACCACCACTCCCACCACCACCATCACCATCACCACCCTCACCTAACCTCCTCCCTCCACTTCCACCACCACTACCACCATCACCACCCACACTCCTACTCCCTCCACCATCACCACCACCATCACCACCACTCTCCCTACGACGCAATAGGGCAGAGTAAATAATACAAAGGGGAAAGGAGGTGAAAGGCGGAGGAAGAAAGAGGGGAGGCAGGAGAGGGGGGAGAAGGAGGGAGAGAGGGAGGGAGAGAAGAAAGGCGAGAGCAAAAGCGGGGGTTTGAGGCAGAGAAGGAAAAAGGAAGAGGAAGGAATAAAGAGGGGAGCAAGGAGGAGAAGATGAGAATGGATGGTTAAGAGATAATATGATGAAAGATGGAAGGGGAAAAAAGCAGAGAAAGGAAAGGAAGAAGAAAATGGAGAGGAATAAGGAGAAAAAGAGAATGTGGAAAGGGAGGAAAGGCAAAGAAAAGGAAGAAAGGAAAGAAGAGAAAAGGAAGAATGAGAAGGGGAGAAATAGGAAGGAAGGAAGAGAAGGTAGGAAAGAGGGAATGCCATGGGTAGAATAGAAGATGAGGGATAATGATGATGATGATGATGATGATGGTGATGATAGATAAATTAATACGTACTATGATTACGCTACGATGGCACGAATATAAGGAGGAGGAGGAGGAGGAGGAGGAGGAGGAGGAGGAAGAGGAATAAGCTGGTAAGAGGATGAAGAAGGAAAGTTTGGTATCTGTTCATCTCTCTCTCTCTCTCTCTCTCTCTCTCTCTCTCTTTAATTTTCCCTTATTTCCTATTTTCATCTTTATTTTCCTCCCTCTTTTCATCATGTATTCTCTCTATTTCTTCTTCCTTCCTTCCTTCCATACACTATCTCACAGCACATCCCTCCCTTTCTCCCTCCTTCCTCTCTCTCTCTCACTCTCCTTCGTTTTTTTTAATATCTCTCTTCCCCTTCTCCTTTTTCTCTTTCTTTTCTAAATTATCCTTCTTTCCTTCCCTCCTCCTTTAATCCCTTCCTTTTTTCCTCCTCCCCTCCTTCCACACACTACATGTTATATCACTTACCCTTTCTTCCCTCCTTCTTCCAACTCTTCCCTCCCTTCCTCCTTCCTCCCTCTCTCTCCCTCCCTTCTTACCTCTTTATGCCTATCTATATTAAGAACAGAGCGTGACCCATTCACCTTCCCTTCCCATTTACCTAGAACGGAAAGGGAGAAGGAGGAACATGTGAGAAAGGGAGAGGAAAGGGGGATGTGACAAAAGGAGTAAAAAGAAAAAGAGAAAGGAATGAAAGGGGTAGAAAGAGATTGTAAAGAGAAAAGGGAGATAAAAAAAGGATAAGGAAATGAGGGTGGACGGCAGAGAGAGAGAGAGAGAGAGAGAGAGAGAGAGAGAGAGAGAGAGAGAGAGAGAGAGAGAGAGAGAGAGAGAGAGAGAGAGAGAGAGAGAGAGAGAGAGAGAGAGAGAGAGAGAGAGAGAGAACCATAAAAGAGAGAGAGGGGTGATTGAGGGGTGGGAAGGAGAAGCGAAGGAAGAATGCAAGAGGAAGGAAGAGAGGAGAGGAAGGGAAAGAACAAGAGGAAGATGAGAAGGGTGACATGAAGAGGGAGAGAGGAAAGAAGAGAGGAAGAAAGAAAGAATAAAAGAAAGGAAGGAAGGAAGGAAAGAAGTAAGGAAGGATAGAAGGAAAAACCGAACGAAGGAAAGAACAGAAAAAAAAAGAAAGACAGCAAGAAATAAAACAATAAAGAAAGTAATGGATGAACAATGAAAGGAAAGAACAAAGGAAATAAAAGACAAATAAATAAAATAAGAAGAAACGAAGAGAGAAATGAAGGAGGAAGGAAAGGAAAAACGCGAGCAACAGGATAAAGGGAACAAAGAAGGAACAAAAGCAAGGAAGAAAGGAAGGAAGAAGAAAGGAGAGAAAGAAAAAGATGAGGAAAAGTTAGGCCGTAGGTAACCAGTTTAGAAAGAAAAAGGGAAGAGGAGGAGGAGGAGGAGGAGGAGGGGAGAAGGAAAGAAACATGGAAACATGGACTAGCAGGCAGCAGAAAGCCTGTTGGCTCATTACTAGGCTGCCTGTGCTCAGTGATTTAATCAATCCGTTTGCCATAGGAGTGGATTGCAGGGAAGGATTAAAGCACTTGTGTACCTACTCTTGGGAACGTTCAGTTCACTCCCGATGCAGCAAAGTGGCGATCAATGCGTTTCTTAAAGGAGTTGATGGTCTCTGCGCTAACCACTTCTGCAGGGAGGCTGTTCCAGTGGCGAACAACTCTATTCGAGAAATAACTCCTGCCGATGTCGGTGTTGCAACGCTTTGCTTTCTTACAGGCGGACTTGCAGTGTTTTGTTTGTTTCAAGTCACTGCTGATGGTGACCCCGAGGTCTCTTTCCTCTTGCACAACATGTAGTGGTTCGCCACCCATGTGGTATGTGTGGTTGCTGTTTCTGGATCCAATATGCATTACTTTACATTTGGTAGTGTTGAAGGACATCTGCCATTTTTCTGACCACCGAGTGATCTGGTCCAGGTCTCTCTGGATAATTTCGCAGTCTGCCGTCGTGAGGGCCTTCCCACCCACCTTTGTGTCGTCGGCAAATTTTGAAAGATTGGATTTCAATCCTAGTTCTAGGTCGTTGATATATATGATGAAAGTATGGGTCCCAGCACTGACCCCTGTGGCACTCCACTTGTGACCGGGAGCCACTCGGAGGCCTGTCCGTTGAGTACAACTCGTTGTTTTCTTCCAGTGAGCCAGTCCTTGATCCACTCTGTCAGATCGTCGCCTAATCCCGCCGACTTAAGTTTCTTGAGGAGTCTTTCGTGTGGCACTTTGTCGAAGGCTTTCTGAAAGTCTAGATATATAACATCGCTGGGGATATGATTATCCCAGTTTTCATAGATACCTTGGAAGAAGTCCAATAAATTCGTTAAGCATGAGCGCTTGTTCCTGAAATGATGCTGTTATCTTCAAGGAACCTAACGAGTTCGTCTCTGATGATCTTCTCGAGGATTTTTCCCGCCTGGCTGAGAGGAGGGAGGAGGAGGAGGAAAGAGGAGATTCAGGGAGAAGCAAATGGGAAAAACGAGAAGGCACACGAGGAGGAGGAGGAGGAGGAGGAAAACCGGTAAGAGGAGGAACAATCTGGCTAACGACGAAATGAGGAAGACGTAAGGTTCGACACTGTAACAGAAGGAGGAGGAGGAGGAGGAGGAGGAGGAGATTTTTCGGTGTTTGTTTGCTTTCTCCGTCGTGGGGTTTGTTGACATAATAATCCTCCTCCTCCTCCTCCTCCTCCTCTTTGTCATCTTCCCTGGTCACCAACCCCGAAATTTCCACTGTGTCTTCTCTCTCTCTCTCTCTCTAATCTAATGGCAGTTGATTAACCAGAATGCTAATTTTTTGCATAGTAAACAACGTCTCTCTCTCTCTCTCTCTCTCTAATCTAATGGCAGTTGATTAACCAGAATGCTAATTTTTTGCATAGTAACAACGTTCCCTCTCTCTCTCTCTCTCTCTCTCTCTAATCTAATGGCAGTTGATTAACCAGAATGCTAATTTTTTTTGCATAGTAAACAACGTTCCCTCTCTCTCTCTCTCTCTCTCTCTCTCTCTCTCTAACGAGCCTAGATTAAAAGGAAATTACATACTTTACTCTAATACTAAGCAACCCAAAATAACATTCTCTCTCTCTCTTAAGACTAATTTAAACTGCAGATAATTTCTCATTAAATAACCAATAACAGTGATCCTTCTCTCTCTCTCTCTCTCTCTCTCTCTGGGATGAGGAGAGAGAGAGAAGAGAGAGAGAGAGAGAGAGAGAGAGAGAGAGAGAGAGAGAGAGAGAGAGAGAGAGAGAGAGAGAGAGAGAGAGAGAGAGAGAGAGAGAGAGAAAGTTTAGAGAAGAGGATTAGGAGGGAGGGAGGAGGAAGAGGGGAAGGACAGGTGACAGGCAGGAAAGAGAGAAAGCTTAAATGAAAAGAGTGAGAGAGAAGAGGAGAGATAGATAAAGGAGGTGGAAGAGAAAAGAGGGAAAGAAAGAAGGGGAAGGAAGAGAGGTGAAGGATGGGAGAGTGGTAGTGGATAAGAGAAGGAACCAATGGAAAAGAAGTAAAAGAGGAAGGAAAAAGGATGAGGTGACAATAAAAGAAAATGACAAAGTAAAGGAGAAGACTTGGAGATAAGGAAAGGAAGAAAAAGAAATGGAAAAAGGAACTCGGGAAGAAAGGAGAAGCAGAACAAAAGAAGCTCAGAAAGAAAATAATGAAGAGCAAGAGAAAGACAGCAAAGGAAATAGACAGAGAGTAGAAGCAATACACGGATGATGAAAAAATAGATAATTACAAAGAAAAAGATTAGAGGATAGAGGCAAGTTAGAAAGCAAAAAAAAAAAAGGAGGGGGGGGGAATTAAAGGAAAACATATAAAGTGGTAAAAAAATAAATTGTGATGGAAAATGTTATAAGTAAGAGGAGGAGGAGGAGGAGGAGGAGGAGGGAAAGGACAAACCAATGCACGAAGTTTGTGTGGGTTTGAAAATAAGGACAAATGGATGCGGATGATGAGAGAGAGAGAGAGAGAGAGAGAGAGAGAGAGAGAGAGAGAGAGAGAGAGAGAGAGAGGAGAGAGAGAGAGAGAGAGAGAGAGAGAGAGAGAGAGAGAGAGAGAGAGAGAGAGAGAGAGAGAGAGAGAGAGAGAGAGAGAGAGAGAGAGAGAGATAGATAGAGAGAGAGAGAGAGAGAGAGAGAGAGAGAGAGAGGAGAGAGAGAGAGAGGAAAAAGAGAGAGAGAGAGAGAGAGAGAGAGAGAGAGAGAGAGAGAGAGAGAGAGAGGAGAGAGAGAGAGAGAGAGAGAGAGAGAGAGAGAGAGAGAGAGAGAGAGAGAGAGAGAGAGAGAGAGAGAGAGAGATATGAATGTTGATATGGGTTATTTGATATGCGAAACTGCACTTAATCTAATCTTGCCTGGCTGAGTGAGCGAAGAGAGAGAGAGAGAGAGAGAAAGGTTACATCAAGTTTTCAACTCATTTTAACTTCCACTCTTTGCCAGCCAACGAACAGCCCCTCTCCCCCCCTTCCCCCCCCACCCCATTCCCCTCCCGCCCACAACAGATCCATCACCATCACCACTACCACCGTCACCATAATAATCACCATTACCACCAAATCCTCCTCCATCATCACACATATTCTCATTTCCACCACCACCATTTTCACCATCATCACCACCATTTCCCTCAGTAACCTTCATCACCATTCATTACAAGTACCACCATCACCACCTTTCCTTATTGCTATTATCCTTCACCATCACCACAACCATCACCACTACTATCACCAACATCAACCATATCACAACCACAAGCACCCTCCCTACCACTACCATACATACCCCTACCATCAACACCAACACCAACTCCACAATCATCACCCTTCTTCATCCACCACTATCACCACCATTACTCCTCCACCACATCACCACTTCCACAATACTGTCCACTACCACTTGTCTTCTTCCTCCACCACAACCACCAAACACATCACCACCACCACCACCACACTCCCGTCACTAACCCCTGTGGATTTTACCTTCAACCAAAAAAAAAAAAAAAAAGAGAGAGAGAAAGCAAAGGACAAAAAAAGGGGTTAAAAATACAAAATGAACAAAAGCCATGTCGAGAAAAAAAAAAGTCGTTTGAGAGAGTAAAGGAAAAAAGAGAAAAGAGGATAAAACACTAGTGGGTCAAAAGTCGTGTAAAAAAAATAAAGGCGTTGAAAAAAATATAGATAAACGAAACAACTGTAAAAATTAACAGGTAGGTCAGCTCCGGTCCACACAGCCATATATATCCTTCACTAAATTCAAATAATGGCGACGTTTATGTCCGTAATACTATAGCGAGAAGACATACACAAGATATAGACGAAATAACTCTATAAACGAATGGAAAGGTCAGCCAGCTCAGGTCCACACAGCCATTTATATCCTTCACTAAATCCAAATAATGGCGATGTTTATGTCCGTAACACTAAAGCGAGAAGAAATACACAAAATATACACGAAAGAACTCTATAAACGAATGGGTAGGTCAACTCTAGTTCCCTCAGCCATTCACTTCATTCATTCAGTGCAAACAACGCCGATCTTTTTATGTTTGTATTGCCGTGACGAAGAGAGATCCGGTCCTGTAATACGAAGAGAATCCGCAAAGTATAGACGAAATAACTCTTTAAACGAATGGGTAGGTCAACTCTAGTTCCCTCAGCCAATCACTTCATTCACTCAGTGCAAACAACGCCGATCTTTTTATGTTTGTATTGCCGTGACGAAGAGAGATCCGGTCCTGTAATACGAAGAGAATCCGCAAAGTATAGACGAAATAACTCTATAAAGGAATGGGTAGGTCAACTCTAGTTCCCTCAGCCAATCACTTCATTCATTCAGTGCAAATAACGCCGATCTTTTTATGTTTGTATTGCCGTGACGAAGAGAGATCCGGTCCTGTAATACAAAGAGAATCCGCAAAGTATAGACGAAATAACTCTATAAACGAATGGGTAGGTCAACTCTAGTTCCCTCAGCCATTCACTTCATTCATTCAGTGCAAACAACGCCGATCTTTTTATGTTTGTATGCCATGACCGGTCCTGTAGCACTTCAGTAATTTCCAGACAACGCAGAGTAATGTGTTGGCTTATAACGTGATGGGTTAAGTGTAGCGTAACTCTCGTACAAGTAAAATAACTTCAGTAATTTCCAGACAACGCAGAGTAATGTGTTGGCTTATAATGCAATGGGTTGGGTGTAACGTAAGTCTAAATACACACAAAAGCGCTTCATGAATTTCCAGACAACGCAGAGTTATGTGTTGGCTTTTACTGTAACGGGTTAGGTGTAGCGCAAGTCTCATGCACGATAAAAGCGCTTCCGTAACCTGGTATACTACGCAGTTACCTATACATCCCCCCGTTACGCAATGGCAACACACAAAGCCGCTAATATCGATAACGGTGTCCCAGTAAACCCGCCACCACGTAACCCAATATGCAACAATAACTGGCCGGCGGTGCAAGGACTCGCGCGCCACTCCTCCGCTCACGACAAGGACGCTGCGGAGTTACAAAGGGTCGTATCACAAGACATATCGCAGCCCAAGAACACATATTCGACAAGGCTTTCGTAGGAGTTGTAGGCATTTCCAGGGGTAGTTTTATGACCCTGGTGGTAGTGTGAGTCTTCTTCTGTACCATGAACCTGAAGAAACACTCATTAGAACCCGATTGACCTCCTCTTTGACCTTTAGAAATAGCTGATGAGAGAACTGAAAGTGTCTTACAAAATGGACCTAAGAACACGGAGAGTAATGTATTGGTCTGGAATGCTAGAAAATAAGTGACGATCTTGAATGCCCTG
Organism: Eriocheir sinensis; assembly: GCF_024679095.1. Lineage (NCBI taxonomy): Eukaryota > Metazoa > Arthropoda > Malacostraca > Decapoda > Varunidae > Eriocheir > Eriocheir sinensis. Next base: position 5,115,414 of record NC_066566.1, on the reverse strand, counting down.
TTTAGCCTTCTGTATTATCTTTGTGGGTACTTTTTTATTGGTATTTTTATTGGTATTTATTGGTATTTTTATTGGAGTTACTAAGAAACCGGAGAGTAATGTTTTGGTCTGGAGTGCAAGGAAATAACAGTGACGATCTTGAGTGCCTATTTAGCCTTCTGTATTATCTTTGTGGGTATTTTTTTATTGGTATTTTTATTGGTATTTATTGGTATTTTTATTCGTATTTTTATTGGAGTTACTAAGAAACCGGAGAGTAATGTTTTGGTCTGGAGTGCAAGGAAATAACAGTGACGGTCTTGAGTGCCCTGTTTAGCCTTCTGTATTCTCTTTGTGGGTACTCTTTTTTTATATTAGCGCCGATTTTGGGGCATTCTATTTCTTTTCCCTCTATTATATGTTCGTTTCGCGGGTACTTTGTTTTTATAACAGCGCCGATTTTGGGCATTTTGTTTCTTTTCCTTGTATTATATGTTCATTTCGCGGGTACTTTTTTATATCAGCGCCGATTTTGGGCATTTTGTTTCTTTTTCTTGTATTATGTTCCTTTTTGCGGGTAGCGTAAGTCTAAATACACGATAAAAGCGCTCAGTATTTTCTTTCTTCCTAGTATTTTATTCGTTTTGCGGGTTGTTTTATTTTTTCTTATTTTAGCCTCGATTTTGAGCACACGAGTTTTTGCGTTCTATATTCTCTTGGCGGGTTCTCCTTAAATAACAGCGCTGACCTTGAGAAACACTATTTTTTTTATCTTCTGCATTCTCTTTATGAGCACTTATCTTCTTTTTTTATGTTTTGTCCTTGTTCTATATCCGTTACCAGAAAAAGGGGAAGTAACAGGGTTGGAGTGGACGAGGCGGAGGAAGGAGAAAGAAGAGAGGGGTAATAGAGTGGAAGTGAGGGTAAATAGGAATAATGACGTAACGGGGTTGAAGGGGAGGAGGAACTTTAAAAAAAAAAACGCCCCGAGAGGCTACGTTGCGTAACCACACCGCCGCTCCCTTGGTCAGCAGCTACCGCGTGCCTGATCCGATGCCTTGGGCCAGGATATGCACCGCAACATTAGGACCCGCGGAGGTAGAGCTTCCAGGCCCGTTATGTGTCCTGGTTGCATATTTCTTGAGTGTGTGCATGACTGGCGCCTCTGAGTCGTGGGTGACGCGAGGGTCGTAGCTCACAAACTAGCCACATGCTCCTCTAACTTCGAGCTTTATAAATGCATGAAGGGTTTTAATAAGGGTGATATTAAAAGGACTCTGATGGTAATAAGCCGGGTAGAACACGTAGCAATGGCTTTGAGTTAGATAAATTCAGATGCAACAAATACATAGGCAAGAACTGTTGTACTAAGCATGGTGGATAAGTGGAACAGGCTTGGCAGTCATGTTGTGAGTGCCAATACGATACATACACTCAAGAGAGTATAGATAAATTCACCCAGCCTAACCTAACCTAAATCAGGCAATGGACTGAATACTGCTCTCGTCACACACCGCCGTTACAAACCCCCGTCAGCTGTCACACACGTAGCTAGGCACCACCCAACCTAACCTAACCTAACCCAACCTACCCTAACCTAACCCAACCTAACCTAACCTAACCTAAAGCGGGCCATGGACTGAATACTGCTCTCGTCACACACCGCCGTTACAAACCCCCGTCAGCGGTCACACACGTATCGCCATGCACTACCCAACCTAACCTAACCTAACCCAGCCTAACTTAACCTAAAGCGGGTCGGGCGCTGACTATTCCTCTCGCTACACACCGCCGCACACCCCTGTCAGCTGTCACACACGTAGCCATGCACCACTGCCACACCGCCTCTCATGCTGACGCTAATCCCCGTCCCCCGCCATGATCACTCGTCAATACGTCAATTACTCTGTACCGCCAAACAAAGTCGTAATCATGGCCGGGAAAATTATGCCATATTAAAAAGTCGAGCTCCTGTTGATCAGTCAAAGCGAAAATAATTTGTGGGGTAACCCGGCGCGCCCAGCAAAATTTGTAGCCCGACTGTAAATTACTCGATGCGAAAAAAAGTTATATGGATAAAGATAAATTATTGATTGCATGATGTGATTAGCTTAATTAAATTGGCCATACAAAAATGATTGCGCGTAGCACTCACAAAGCATCATAATTGCTCTACTTTCACAACATACATATTTTTTTTCAACGTTGGCTTTCATCCCCTATGGTCACATTTCAAAGGAGAGACAGACCAATAGCGTGTTTTTTTTTTTTTTTCAATAATAACATTCCATTTAAATTTCTCTTGCATCACTTGACAAAAACGACTCGGGAAGAATGTATATTTTTTCATCGCTGGTTTTCACCTCCTACGGTTAGATTTCAAAGGAGAGACAGACCAACAGCGTGTTTTTTTTTTTTTTAATAATAACATCCCACCACTAAATTTTTTTCTTGCATCACGGAAGAAAAACTACTCTGAAAGAATGTATATTTTTTCATCGTTGGTTTTCGTCTTCCACTACGGAGGATAATAAAAAAAGACAGGCCTATAGAGAGTATTGGATTTTCTTTTCAATATTTTTATCCCATCACTAAATTTCTGCAGCACCCACGGATGGAAAAACAGCTCAGGAGGAATATTTTTTCATCACTGTTTTTCATCTTCGACTGCGATAGATAATATAAAAAACTAACCTATCTCGTATGTTCTTCCTAATATTATCCCATCACTAAATTCCTGTCACATCAAGGGAAAAAAACAGCTCAGAAAGACTATTTTTTCATCGCTGGTTTTCATTTTCTAATACTGAAGATAATAAAAGAAAGACCTATAGAGTTTAATGCTTTCCCTTCCCAGTAATATCACCCCATCACTAAATTCCTGTCACATCAAGAAAAAAAAAAGCTCAGAAAGACTATATTTTCATCGCTGGTTTTCATTTTCTTATACTAAATATAATAAAAAAAAGACCTATAGAGTTTGATGCTTTCCCTTTTCAGTAACATCATCCCATCACTATACTCCTGCAACATCACGGAAGGTAAACAGCTCGGGTACAAGATAACACGTCAATGCTTATAGAGGGGAGCAGCAGGACACAACTCCATGCGAAACTGACCCTCTCTTCCGGGCACTCTTTCTTCGTCTTTTCTGGAGCGGTCGTTCAGCAGGCTTTCTCGTTCGTTGCCTGTGTTCTACCCTTTTGCCGTTTCCGTTACTGTTAAAAATAGTTACACCAAACCATCATCTACCTAACGCAATTTATCTCCGTCTCTGTCTCTTCAGCGTCACAAAGGACAATACCAGCGAGAGACCTTGATACCTCTATTCTGACTTGCCCTAAGCGTCATAATACTACTGAATACCGTAACTGATAAAACACAGAGAGCAGTTTAAGCATTCCAACGCTCAACTACGCTTAATGAAATACTGGAGAATAGGAGGGAGAGGAGGAGCCAGGAGTGAAGGTGAGACGTTAATCAACTGTTGCGCAAAGCTGTAGATAGATAAATAGCAACTGACGGGTGAATGAGAGAATGATGAGAGATGAAAGACGGATAACTAGTGACAGGATAGGAAGTAATAATGAGAGATGAAAGATGAGTAATTGTGAGCGGAAGAGGTGATAACGACCGTCTACTGCACTTGTCGGTCCTCCTCTTTCTTCCTCTTGTTGTGAGTCGCTTGAGATGAACAAAAGGATTACGAAAGAGATGAAAAGGGTTGTCCTATTTCGGTACACTCGTCTCGCGGAAGTGGAGAAGTGGAGAACGAGAGAGAGAGAGAGAGAGAGAGAGAGAGAGAGAGAGATGACAAAGACAAGACATAACGGAAAAGCAATAAAGTGGAAATAATGGGCAATAAGTAGAGAAAGAGGAAGAATGAGATGAAAATAAGAGAGAGAGAGAGAGAGCGAGAGAGAGAGAATAATACGTAGAAAAAAAGGAGATACAAGCAGAGGGAAGATAGAATGTGAGAGGCAGAGCATAAGGAAAAGAAAAAGGCACACACACACACACACACACACACACACACACACACACACACACACACACACACACACACACACACGACGGAGAGGATAAACCCATTAAAATGTCAAATCAAAATGTCACCAAGAAAATGAAGTAATGGGTACGGAGCTGTAGTCTCTCTCTCTCTCTCTCTCTCTCTTCCATACAGAATCACTCTAAAAGATCAAAATGTCACCCCTCGCCCCCCTCTCTCTCTCTCTCTCTCTCTCTCGTCCCTCCCTCCACCCATAAATAAGTTAAACAAGGTCATAGCATTTACAACCTCCACCACCACCACTATCACCACCACCACCACTACCACTACCACCACCACCACCACAACCACTCGAAAATCCATTAAGTCGCATAAACTCAAGAATAATACCTTTTCTTCCTCATCACCACCACCATCACCACCATCACCACCACTTCGAACGGATACTTGTTGACTCGTCCTCTTCACCACCACGAGCACGCAACCACTTCAACACCACCACCACTAACACGATAACCTCACACCACCACCACCACCACCACCACTAACAGGGAACACGTGGTGACTTCTACACGCACACACGAAGTAGCAGTAGAAGAAGCAGAGTTAGTACCACCTCTCTCTTATCTCTCGTCTGTTCTTATCTATCACCTCTTCCTCCTCATTCTTCTTCTATCTTCGGCTTGGCGTGTGTGTGCGTGACCGGCGGCGTGGTGTGTGCAGCCGTGTGAGGGCCAGCGAGGAGCGGGGCGGCGCGTGGTGGTGGCTCGTGTATGCCTCGTGCGGGACTGATTCTCCTACGGACGAACGGAGCCAGAGCAGAACGCACGGCACAGCACCGAGCCGGCCAGCCACCCGTCTCGCTATCCGCCTCCTTCTCAACCCCCCTTGCCTCCCTCCCTCACTTCCTCTCCTGTGGCTACGCTGGCCCAAGTATACACATTTGACAAGGCTTTCGTAGAAGTTGTGGGCATTTCCAGGAGTAGTTTTATGACCCTGGTGGTAGTTTGACCCTTTTTCTGTACCCTGAGCCTAAAAAAAACATTATTAGAACCTGATTGATCCCCCCTTGACCTTTAGAAATAGCTGATGTGAGAAGCGAACGTGTCTTGTAATACCAGGAGATATGGAAGAAGTGAACGAGAAGATACAAAATAGAAATAGAGAAGAAAATGAAGAAGAAAAAAAAAGACAAGGAAGAGCTAGTCTCCTCTCTCCCTCCCTCCCTGCCTCCCTTCCTTCCTATCCT
>NC_066566.1:5092677-5105177 GCF_024679095.1 Eriocheir sinensis | reverse complement strand
AGGAAGATAGGTGAATGCTCTCTCTCTCTCTCTCTCTCTCTCTCTCTCTCTCTCTCTCGTCCCTTTGTGTACTCCTGCAGGGGGCGGCTTCGTGGCCAGAGGGAGCGGCGGGCGAGCGAGGCCATACAGAAAGGGCGCTGTGGGCGGTGGGCGGCGGCCGTGTAGGGCTTGTGGGTGAGTGTGTGGCCAGGCGTGTGCAAGGGGGGAAGGGGGTGTTCAGGTGTGTGTGTGTGGGGGGGGGGGGGTGATGGGGGAGTCTACCTGGTCTGCTCTTATACCTGGTTATCTAGTTCGTCTTTTCCCTTTCCTATAGATTTTGTTGTGGTGGATGAGTTTGTCTTATTTGTCAATCTCCCTTCATTACGTATACATACACTTACACCTGTATTCCGTATTATTATTTTTTGCGTGGTTGGTTTCGTCTTTTCTTTCTCTTCATCTCTCTCCCACTATCTCTTTTTTTTTACAGCTAAGGAGACAGTTCAAGGGCGTAAAGAAAAATATTAAAAAAAGCCCGCTACTTACTGCTCCTGAATAGAGGTCAAAGGAGTGTCCAAAAACCAAAGGAGGGTCCAAAAAATATACACATGATTAATTCGCTGTTGTTGTTTTTTCTTATGCAGTTGAGTTTGTCTTCTCTTTCTCTACATCTTGTACCCACACTGCCTCCCCTTCGCGTGTATTTTCCTCCTTGTTTCCACTGTAATTGAGTTTATCCCCCTTGCTTTTCACTCTTGATTTTATATTCTTATTCCGCTTCCTCTAATGTATGAGATATATTTTCTCTTTTCTCTCATTCGTGTCTTCATTTTATATCTCCTTATTTTTCTAATCTGTATTGCACGTGACTTTTTTTTCCATTTCATTTTCAAAATAAACTGGTTTTTTTTTTCTGTTTGTACTGTACGAGGGTAATTACGCGATGTTCCCAGTGCATACAACTCATTTTCAAAACTTCCCAGGCGCTCACACCAACGCCTAACCTGTCATCTGGTGGAGAGATCAAGGCCGATATTTTCAGACGCTCCCGCCTCTCACATCAGCTATTTCCAAAGTCCGAAAAGGATATTAATAGCGTTGTGATTAATGTTATTTCCACGTTCATGTTACAGAAGCTTTGTCACGCTACCACCAGGGTCAAAGAACTATCCCTGGAAATGCCCAAACGACCCGTGAAAGCGTTGTCAAAGTTGTGTTCTTGGGTCTTGAAAGGTTTAAAAATATGGCCCAATGCACCTCCCATTTCTAACACCTAGCAGAACCGTCCAACAAGAGACACTACCCAACTAACAAGCCAAAGCTTCAGTGCAACATGCGTTAGTCCTTTCGCAGACCAACCCGGCAATCTCCGCGTCCAGTCCTTCACGAGAGCGACCTTAAAGCATGAGCGACTGACTAACTAACTTGGTCTCTTCGTAACCAGCCTCGTCTGCATCAAAGGGCAGGGGACGACACGGGAAAAGATACACCCTGGTAGAGTTTTGCCCCGACAGACTGATTGACTAATTGAGTTTATTTTTCCGTTCCCGCAGACAAAGACCTTTAGAACGCTCGCTCCTAAAAACCCTTCACTCTACATTGGTGAACGTGCAGCAAGGGGGAGCGAGAGGGGAAGGAGGTAACAAGGTATAGAAAGAAGTAATGACGTGGAGAGAGGGAAGGAAATAGTAAGAGAAAGGGGAAATGATTGAAGAAAGAAGTAAATAGGAAGGAAAGAGGGAAGGGGAACATAACCATAGGAAGAGAGTAAACGCGGGAGAAAAGAAGAAAAGAGAGCAGGAAAGAGCGAAGGTATACAAGAAGAGAAAGAAGAAACAAGAGGGCAAGGAAGTAAGTAAGGAGAAAAAGAAAGAAAACGATTAGAAAATGAGAAAAGGAACGAGAAGGAAAGGATGAAACGAGTGAGAAAAAGGTGAGTAATGTTAAAAGAAAGGAGGAACGAGTAGAGAAAGAGGATATGAACAGAGGAGGAAAAAGAGTAGGAATATTTAAACCAGTGGAGAAAAACGAAAGAAAAATAGAGAAAAACTAGTAAAGCGAAAGAAAAGTAGAAGAAAAGAAACGAATGAGAAAGGAAGAATCAACGTAAAGAAAATAATTTGTAAGAAGAAATAGAGGTATAAAAAATAGAATATAAAAAATAGAAAAACGAAAGAAAAAGAGAAAAAACTAATAAAGCGAGAAAGAAAAGTAAAAAAAAAGAAATGAATGAGCAAGGAAGAATCAACGTAAAGAAAACAATATGTAGAAAAAGCACAAAAAAATAAAAACACGGCCAGATTAAAATTCAATAATCAAGCTTCATTTTGACTTTTTTTTCCTCATCCAAGTTTTTCGGGGGATCTTTTTTTTATTTCCTGATGTGAATATTAATTTGTGATGGAGGAGGAGGGATTAGCGAACGTCCAAACGCCCACGAACAGCCATCAGTGTTACGGGCGAACGAACGGAGGAAAAGGCCCCGAACGGACATAGGGTGAAAAATCTACGTGTTCTGGTATCCACGTTTCACAATCACGACTCATCCACTGACCTAACCTGCCATTTTCTGTCCATAAAAGTGAATCCCCACCCAGGCTATAAAAAGACTCCTGACCACTACTACGACCACCACAATCACCCCCAAGACCATAAAATCACCATAAAATTACTCCTCGGTCCTCCAACGCCATCCAGTTTTCACCATACGAGTCACTGCCTTACCAAAGACCCAGTTTTCATAATGACTTAAACCGGACAACTTGACGATTCTTCGACTATTGATTAACGAAACATAACTGCCCATCGATAACAGACGAAGCCCAAAGGAAAAGGCCAAGTAGGTTCTTTAATAACATCCAGAGACAGAAAGTTGGAAAGTTTCGTTAAGTCGGCGCAACATTTGTGGTCATATGCTGAAGAGACAGAAAGGGAAGGAATTATAGGAGAAAGGAACAGATCCCAGGAGACGGGACACAACCCCCGATTAATACCTGGTACTCATTCACTGCTGGGTGGACAGGGGTGTAGGGTATCGGAAAACCCGCCCAAATTTTTCCACTCCGCCCGGGAATCGAACCTTGGCTCTCTCGGTTGTGAGCCTCCAGAGACAGGACAGAAAGTTCGTCCCCATCTATCGCCTCACCTATAGCACCCACACGACTGTTACATAAGAACGACTCAACCTGCCCCCTACCCTACCAACAGAAGCAAAACCCATCCGGTGAAAGAAATCTACGTTTACCAACATCCATTCTTAAGTTACGTAGTTACAACATAAGAACATAAGAACGTAGGAGTCTGCAAGAGGCCGGTAGGAATAACTGTCAAGCCGAAAGTACTACATTGTGAGACTACATCTGCTGCACTAGAAAGCCTAAATTCACCCCATAACAAGCAGATATCAAAGGACTAAACATGCCCACTACCTGCCTAACCTTAACGAATCGACGCACCAAACTTAACCTAACCTAACACATGAATGCTAATATAGAACGACTCCATCCAAAGACTGCTACAAAAGGACCGCTCCATTTCCTTGACCACGAAGAGAAACAGCCACACGTTATAAAATCTACGGTCACCATCACCCACTTTTCACAAACGAAGTGGACTTGAAGGCAGAGAAACCACACACACACACCAAAAAAAAAAAAAAAAAAAATCTACGCATATACGCGACCTCACATCCTAGTAAGCTACCCAGGATGATGATCTACACGACCCTCGACCCTACACGCGCGGAGATGAGGACGGACCCTTTGAAACACGAGCCTCAATCCTGCCTCAGAGGACGATGGAAGGGCACGTTAGGAGGGATGGGTCTGAGGGAAGGGCAGGAAGAGGAGACGGACCAACACATCAACCTTTCGGAGATCACATAAAGGTCGATGAGAACGGAACACACACACACACACACACACACACACACACACACACACACACACACACACACACACACACACACACACACATACACAATAAGACAACACGGAATAATTCAGGAAGACAATCTGCTCTTCGTTCTCCTCCTCATCCTTCTCCTCTTAATGCTTCTGCTACTGCTACTACTACTACTACTATTACTACTACTATTACTACTACTACTGCTACTACTACTACTACTATTACTACTACTATTACTACTGCTACTACTGCTACTACTACTATTACTACTACTACTACTGCTACTACTACTACTACTATTACTACTACTATTACTACTACTACTGCTACTACTGTGTGTGTTATTCTTTTGCATCACTGGCTTTTCCTCGACTCTTCCAATTCTCATTTAGCCCGTTTTTTTTTTTTTTTTTTTACACAATTGCATATCTTTATTTTCCCTTATTCAAATACAGGAAAATTGCCATCAACCGTGCAACTTATCAATCATAACCCAATTTAAACTCTTACTACGCATAAGAGAGTATTTTAGCATCAATCTTTATATATAATTTTGAGTTGTATGAGCCCAGTGATAGTTTGATAAGGCTTATGCACCATGAATGTGGAAAAACAACCTCATTTGTGACCTTCCGAATTAGTTGAAATTTAAGACATACGCCTTCCAGACCAATTGATCATCTGTCCTTATACCCTATTTCCTGAGTGAGAATTTTCGACATTTATTCAAACATATTTATTCTTAGATTCCCTTATTCGGCATTTATCCGGGGCACGTCACTCGATATTAACCTTAGCAGCGCGCCGATTACACGAGTCGCCAGGTAACACTAATGGCTCAGGCCTTGCAGGGGAGAGCTGATGAAAGGGCGAAGAGAGAGAGAGAGAGAGAGAGAGAGAGAGAGAGAGAGAGAGAGAGAGAGAGAGAATATAGGAAAAAAGAAAGAGAACGACCACCCAAAACAGACAGACAAACAAACACACCGAATTAGACATAAAAAGACATATTTAGAGATTAAGAGATAGTATTATATGAATATAAACCTGCAGATAGATGTAATTAGAGAGAGAGAGAGATAGAGAGAGCAAGGGAATTCGTGATCGATTAGTCCGGGTTAGGACTCAACAACCTTCTAATGTCACCCAACTCTCTCTCTCCTTTTATACACTTCCTTCCTCCTTTCTTATTCCTTTTCTTCTTCCTTTCTTCCCATTCCTTCCTTTTTTCGTCCTTCCTTCCTTCCTTCCTTTATTAATTTAATCCATCTTCCGTTTCCAATTCCTCCTCCACCTAATGTTATTTTTATTTACTCTTACTAAACTATATCTCTTTTCTTCGATTCCATCTCCTACATTTCTTCCATCTCTCCTCCTCCTCCTCCCCCTCCCTCTTCTTCCTCCTTCTCCTCTTCTCGGCAAGATTTGGGTTAACCGTGTAGCCATCCAATCACCATCTGTCAACTCAATACGTGTGTGTGTTTGTGTGTGTGTGTGTGTGTGTGTGTGTGTGTGTGTGTGTGTGTGTGTGTGTGTGTGTGTGTGTGTGTGTGTGTGTGTGTGTGTGTGTGAGTGTGTGTGGGCTAAGATTTTATTACTTGCATAACTGAGAATGAACACAACACACACACACACACACACACACACACACACACACACACACACCTAAAACGAACATTATAAACGAAAACATTAAGAGAGAGAGAGAGAGAGAGAGAGAGAGAGAGAGAGAGAGAGAGAGACCTGAGCCGCCATTACCAGTATCAACAGGTTATCAGAAAAAGAAAACTCTTGGACGAGCATGAGATTGAGTGAGTGAGTGACTGACTGACTGACTGACTGAGTAAAAGTAGTAGTAGTAGTAGTAGTAGTAGTAGTAGTAGTAAAAGAAATAGCAGCAGCAACAAAAGCAGAAACAGGAAAAGACAATAACAGAAATTTAGTGTTTTAATTATGAGAATTAAAACAACCAATTAGAGATATAATTACAAGGACTCTCTCTCTCTCTCTCTCTCTCTCTCTCTCTCTCTCTCTCTCTCTCTCTCTCTCTCTCTCTCTCTCTCTCTCTCTCTCTCTCCTAATTAATATCGTCAACACGCCTCCTTCCCTTCGGTCCTGTTGACTTGCAGGAGCTCGGAGCTGATCAACACTAACATCAACTAAGGCTTTGACGATCCCTTCACGCCTCCTTCATTCCTTCATTCCCTCCTTCCTTCTTTCCTTCCTTCCTTTCTTTTTTATCTTTCATTCTTTTTATCTTTCTTCCTTTCGTTCTTTCTTTCTTCCTTTTTCTTTCTTTTTCCTGCATGCAATCCTTCCTTCCTTCCTTTCATTCTCTCATTCATTCTTTCTTTCCTTCCTGCCTTTCTTTCCTTCTTTCTTTCATCCTTCTTTCCTTCCTTCCTTCCTTTCCATTCTTTCCTTATATCCTTTCTTTCCTTATTTCCTTCCTTCAATCCTTTCCTTCTTTTCTTCCTTTCTTCCTTTCTTTCTTTCTCTATTTCCTTTCTTCCTTCTTTCTTTCCTTCCTTCCTTCCTTCTCATTATACTTAGCATCTACTTTTTTTTTTGTGTCTCTCTTTGTTTCGTGATATATTCGTTTATTAATGTTGTTTTTATCTCTTTCTTAATGTCGTCTGTTTATGTCGTTCTTAGTACCGTCTTTCTGTTGTTTTCTTTTACCTCTTTCTTTCTTTTGGTCGTTTTTACAACTTTTTTTTATATATTTCATTCTCTCATTCATTCTTTCTTTCCTTCCTTCCTCCCTTTCCTTCTTTCTTTCATCCATCTTTCTTTTCTTCTTTCCTTCCTTCCTTTGTATGGTTTTATATTCCCCTTCGCCTTCTTCATTTTCCTTTTATTTTCTTTCTTTTTCTTCTACTTTCTTCATTATCATCTCAATCTTTCTATCGTTTTATATCTCCATCATATTTTCTTATTTTTCTTCTAATTCTACTACTACTACTACTACTACTACTACTACTACCACTACTACTACTACTACCTCTACCCCCACAGCCCCCTTCCTGAAGCTTTAATCACCTTGTTCGTCTCTACTAAACTATCTGTCATCCCTTCCATCCTTATCTCGAGTGGACTCTCTCTCTCTCTCTCTCTCTCTCTCTCTCTCTCTCTCTCTCTCTCTCTCTCTCTCTCTCTCTCTCGCTCGTTTTCGGCGTGTTGAGAGACGTTAAGTGATGTCTTCGTATTTCACAAGTCTCAGTTTGTGTGTTTGCCTTTCTTCCTCCTCCTCCTCCTCCTCCTCCTCCTCATCTACGTTAAACTCGTCATTTTAAGGCGGAACTACGTTATTATCAGCTTTCTCTTATCATCATTAGTAGCTTTCCCTTAACTTCTCGACTGCCTCCTCCTCCTCCTCCTCTCTCTCCTTATGCATTAGTGAGAGGATTAATTAGGCTCGTCCTGGGGCTCATCACCATAACACAGGTGAAGCACGAGCCTTCCTCTCTCTAGGTACATAACACACTACACATCATACGTCTCTCTAGCCCATTGTCTCAGCATTTCAGGGATCGCGCACCCACACATTTGATAAGGCTTTGGTAGAGGCTGTTGTGTTAGTATTTCCATGGGTAGTTGGTAGAGTCTGTTGTGTTAGTATTTCCATTGGTAGTGTTGCATGAGCCTGGTGGTGGTTTGGTAAGGCTTTAGTGAAGGTTATGTTAGTATTTCCATGGGTAGTTGTATGAGCCTAGTGGTAGTTTGGTAAGGCTTTCGTGAAGGTTATGTTAGTATTTCCATGAGTCGTTTTATGAGTCTAGTGCTGCCTGCAACTTATAGCCTGCAACCTGTAAACTATAACCTGCGACCTAACACACACACACACACACACACACACACACACCTATATATATCAGAGCGCAAAGACTTTAACATTAGAATCCCTCCCAGCAGTCAGTCAAGGTCGCTCAGTCTCCCGATAACCGACAATAACATGACGTACATCCAGTCCACTGAGATTGTAAAAATATATCAATTTGTACAGCGGCAAACACTTCCAGCCATTCAATGCTCAATCAAATGGAAATCGAATCCGCTATCCTTGGTAAGCGCGGAGATTTAGTTTACACTCTGCGGTGGCGAGGAGAAAGAAGAGAAGGAAGAGGAAGAGAAAGAGATTGTGGAGCTTTCTTATATATCTCTCTTCTCAATAACGCAAGAAGAATCATGACGTTAAGCTTGTAATGCTCTTTCTAGCTGTCCTGTGAGTGAGGTCCGTGCCCTTCAGAGTCACTTAACCCGGTAGCAGCGAAGGGACAAATTTGTGGCTTTATCGTACTCAAAGGAAGGGAATAAATTTAGGCGTACCAGCAACCGGCCAAATTTGTGGCTTTCTCGTGTACCAGCAACGGGCCAAATTCTTGCCATGATATAATCATATAACCCCCCAAAAAAAGATGATACAAAATCTGATCACAAATGCGTTGGTATGTATTATGAAATGGTTGGGGTGAGTGGTAAAATTTTTCTCATTAATTCGCTTAGAGAGGCCTTTAAAAAACATGATCCCTGCAGCTACCGGGTTATTAAAGGGTGCTGCAGACGAGTTCGGCGACAGAGGAAGTAGAGGAGAGGGCCGAGGTATACAGGTTAATGGACCAGGACTACAAGACTTATACCCTTTACCTATGGACTGAAGGGTAAGAGAAGGAAGGGTGTTAGAGAAAGAGGAGGAGGAGGAGGAGGAGGAGGAGGAGGAGGAGGAGGAGAAAGAAAGAGAAGGATAACAATGAGGTGAAGGAAAACAGTGGCTGAGTGGTTAGCGTGCGGGCCCCGCATTCACCGCGTGATGGACGACGCGGGTTCGAATCCGCCGCTACCACCTCGGATTTTTCAGTCGCCACCGAGTGGGTTAAGACTACCCACATGCTGTCCTGAAGACCACCCATCAACCCGGACTCTAGAGGAAACCGTCCAGTGAATCAAGAACGAGCTCCGGGTGGCAGCATGAGCCAAGAAAAAATGGCGCCACTATAAAACACTTGCCTGCGCCATGACGGGCTGGGGCCAACTACCATCCAGGCCCCTCAAAAAAGCCTACCGACGCTATAGACTGGCACGTAAAAATATAAAAAAAGAAGAAAAAAAAGAATGAAGAAGAGGAGCAGAAGGAGATAATATAAGGAAGAAATTGAAAGTAAAAGAAGAAGGGCAAAGGAATAAGAGAAGGAGGAGGAGGAAAATGAGAAAAAGGAGGAGATAACAGGTGAATAAATGAGGGCAAAGATGAAGAAACGAAAAGGAAAATGAGGACGATGAGGAGGAAGAGAACGAGGAGGAGGAGGGGCACGTGTCTCTTCCTTCCCCCTCCTCTCCCTCCTCCAGTCCTTTCACCTCCCGCGCCTCCTGCAGCCTCACTGAAAGCACGCGAAGGAGGGACAATAGCAGGGAAGCCTCATTATACGGTAACGCGCCCCCTTCTCCTCCTCCTCCTCCAATGGCCTCTATACATGCCCTTTATTCGCCTCCTCCTTTGCTACTCCAATGCTTCCCTTATATTCCCTTATTATTATTATTATTATTATTATTATTATTATTATTATTATTATTATTATTATTATTATTATTATTATTATCCTGGCTTTCTCTTCTGCTGCTTCATTTTTTTTTTTTCTCCTCCTCCTCTTCTCTATCTGTTTCCTGTTCCCTGCCTTCTGTTTCTCGCCTCATGTTATCTCCCCTTCGTCCTCCTCTCTCCCTTCATCGCCCTCCTCTTCTCTGTAGTCCTCCTCCTCCTTCTCCTCCTCCTCAATACGATTTTCCTTCCATTCCTTATCTGGGAGTCGCCTCACGTACACACACACACACACACACACACACACACACACACACACACACACACACAGTTCCATTACGGTGATGCACTGGGCGAGACAGTTGTAGTTTGAGGGCTGTTAGAGCGAAGTGGAGGAGGAGGAGGAGGAGGAGGAGGTGTTGGTGGTGGTAAAGAAAGAAAACGATACCCATAAAAGTAAAAGGAGAGTGTAAAGAGGAAGGGAAGTGGAAGAGGAGGAGGAGGAGGACGAGGAGAAGGAGGAGGAGGAGGAGGAGGAGGAGGAGGAAGAAGAAGAAAACAAACAAAAAAGAAGAAAAAGAAGAAAGAAAGAAAAAGTAAAAATTGTATAGCCAGACAAACACAACAGCACGAATACTCTGTCCTGTTCACACTCCATTATGAACACTAAAAGCTCCATATACTCAGACGCTTTCGACTCCCACAACAAACATATCTCAAGATCACGAAGGAGATTGGCCGTGTTCTCAGGGGCGTTTTGCACATTCAGGTACATAAGAAGCCGCGTCAAATTATCACTAGGCTCATAAAACTACCCATGGCAAACCCCACACAGCCTCTACGAAGGACTTACCAATCACTAGGCTCATAAAACTACCCATGACAAACCCCACACAGCCTCTACGAAGGACTTACCAAACACTAGGCTCATAAAACTACCCCTGGCAAACCCCACACAGACTCTACGACAGACTTACCAAACATGGGTACGTGTAAGTTAAAGTCCGAAACGTTTGTAGAATATGGGATTTTAGAGATACAAAAGAGTACACCTGAGTTACCCACAGCCTCCAACACCTTGATTAACAGTACTTACCTGGTGATCCTTCCCCTTCAACCCACGCACGAGTACTCACCTGAGGGAGGAGAAAAAAGGTGTTAATTAATTATGTTCAGGCCAGAAAATAATGATGCTAAAAATAGATAAAAATACAAGCATATTGTTTGTTCTCTTTTATGAGCATAATAAAGAGAGAGAGAGAGAGAGAGAGAGGGGTAAAAGTGAGGGAAAGGAAATTATGACCAGGAAATTAGGTGGAAGAAAGAGAGAAAAACACATAAGGTGTGAGAAGGAAACAAAAATAGAGCAGAACGAGGAGGAGGAGGAGGAGGAAAAGCGGAAAAGGAGAAAAAGTAGGACACACACACACACACACACACACACACACACACACACACACACACACACACACACACACAGCCTGACGGAGCGAGGAGCAACGGCGAAGGAAGAAGAATGGAGGGAAAGAAGAAAGGGGAGAACCTTCCTTTCAAGGCGAAGTCAATCAGGATCAGGCGCGCTCAGGGCGGACGAAAAATGGGAAGGCGCCGCCGACGTGAATACAGTAAATACCCACCTGCGAAGAAAAGCCGAAGAGGAAAGGCGAAGAAAGGGAGAGAAGAAACTAAGGAAATACACAAAATGAAAGAATGAAGAACTGAAGAGAAGCGAGAAAAAAAGACTTAATGAAAAGGCGGCGGCGAAGCGGATACGATAAATACCCACTTGCGAAGAAAAGCCGAAGAAGAAAAGCGAAGAAAGGGTGAGAAGAAACTAAGGAAATACACAAAATGAAAGAATGAAGAACTGAAGAGAAGCGAGAAAAATTGACTTAATGGAAAGGCGGCGGCGAAGCGGATACGATAAATACCCACACTTGCGAAGAAAAGCCGAAGAAAGGCGAAGAAAGGGTGAGAAGAAACTAAGGAAATACACAAAATGAAAGAATGATGAACCGAAGAGAAGCGAGAAAAAAAGACTTAATGGAAAGGCGGCGGCGAAGCGAATACGATAAATACCCACACTTGCGAAGAAAAGCCGAAGAAGAAAGGCGAAGAAAGGGTAAGAAGAAACTAAGGAAATACACAAAATGAAATAATGAAGAACTGAAGAGAAGCGAGAAAAATTAACTTAATGGAAAGGCGGCGGCGAAGCGGATACGATAAATACCCACACTTGCGAAGAAAAGCCGAAGAGGAAAGGCGAAGAAAGGGAGAGAAGAAACTAAGGGCGTTATTATAAAATACTTTCGCTCCTCACATGAGTATTTCTAAAGGTCAAAGAGGGGATCAATCGGGTTCAAATTAGTGTTTCTTTAGGTTCACGGTACAGAATAAGGGTCAAACTACCACCAGGGTCATAAAACTACTCCCGGACATGCCCTAAGCTCCTACGAATGCCTTGACAAATATGTGTACTTGGGCGACGGTCAAAGAGGGGATCAATTGGGTTCAAATTAGTGTTTCTTTAGGTTCACGGTACAGAATAAGGGCCAAACTACCACCAGGGTCATAAAACTACTCCCGGAAATGCCCTAAGCTCCTACGAATGCCTTGACAAATATGTGTACTTGGGCGACGGTCAAAGAGAGGATCAATCGGGTTCAAATTAGTGTTTCTTTAGGTTCACGGTACAGAAGAAGGGCCAAACTACCACCAAGGTCATAAAACTACTCCCGGAAATGCCCAAAACTCCTACGAATGCCTTGACAAATATGTGTACTTGGGCTACGGTCAAAGAAGGAAATCACAAATTAGTGTTTCTACAGAAGAAGGCCAAACTACCAGGTACGTCAAAAAACTCGGAAATGAAAATGCCCAAAAAGAAATAAAGCCTAATATAACTTGGGCGACGTAATACGGCCGGAAGGAAATACACAAAATCAAGGAAATCAAAGAAAGAATGAAAAACTGAAGAGATGCGAGAAAAAAAAGAAAATGAGAAGGCGGTGGCGAAGCAAAAAGAAATAAAGAAGAAAAGAGAAGACGATGAAGAAATGCGAAGAAAAGGTGAGAAGAATCG
>NC_066566.1:5045177-5087677 GCF_024679095.1 Eriocheir sinensis | reverse complement strand
ACAGCGAGGATGGCTTAAGGATTGGAGCATGACAGCGGGAATGGCTTAATACGTCTAACTAAAGAGAAGGCGCTGTGAAAATATGACTACCACAGTGAGGATGGCTTATGGATCGGAGCATGGGAGCGGGAATGTTGTTTTTTTTACAACAAAGGAGACAGCTCAAGGGCACACACAAAAAAGGAAACAATAATAAAAAAAAAAGCCCGCTACTCACTGCTCCTAAAAAAAAAGAATCAAAAGAGAAGGCGCTGTGAAAATATGATCATCACAGCGCGTATGATATAAAATAGAAGTAAATACAAAGAGTGCTGGGAGAACATGACGACCACCGCAAAGGCTGTATAGATATGACAGCCACAGCGGGTACGATATAAAGACAAGACTACATACAGAGAGGCTGTGAGTACATGACGACCACGGGGAGAATGGCATCAAGATTAAACCGACACAGCGATTTTTTTTTTTTTTTTTTTACAGCAAAAGGAGACAGCACAAGAGCACCAAAAAAAAGGAAACAATAAAAAAAAAAAAAACGCTACTCGCTGCTCCTGTGATGAATCCGAGGAGGTGGCCGAAAGAGCAGTTAATTACGTGAGAAGAAGTGTCCTGATGAGTGTAAAAACATGACTAACACAGCGATAGTGACGTAGTGTTTCAACTAACACAAAAAGACCAGCGTAAATTATACCCAGCACACCCTCGTAAGGATACACCCAGCACAGCAGCTTCAGGACGCACTTAGCACGGGAGGAAGAACAAAAAAATACACCCGTTGGAGATACGGAGGGCGTAAATCCACGACCATATTCACGACCACAAAGAGACGTTCTGAAACCGAGAGAAAGGAGGCGAGTGAATGATTTTATGTCCAGCCGCGTGATGACTGATCGAGCGAGGGGCTGCCGTCGGGGCTGCGGGTGCGGTGGGTGTCGGGGGAGTGTCGAGAAGGGCGTCGGGGGTTCCATGGACTGACAAACGCGTCACGTCACGCCGCCGGTACCTACCGCCCGCCGCCGGTACCTACCTCCCGCCGCCGCTACCTTCCGCCCGCCGTCGCCGCCCGCGTCCTGCCTCGCCCAGCACCGGCCGCTCACAGACACAGAGGTTCACAAAGACACCACGACCACTGCCTCTGTACTGGCTTGATTTGTCATCGATCATCTTAGACTCATAAAATATGTCAGGAAAGTATTCAAGGCATTCGTGAACCAGCAATGCCATCGTTTTTCTTTTTCTTTTTGCCAGTCTCGTGACCAAGCTGGTATTGGTTTCAGCTGGAAGTCCCGCCTCCCGGGTGTATGGCTGTGAGGTTTCAGCCGAACCCAAAGATCCGTCACTTGTGAGCTCCGATCTCTGCCGGGGAGGGCACTGGTTGACGATCGCGAGCCTATCGCGTGATCAGACCATGGTGAATCATGGTGCACTACAATGGATATACACGCACTCCCTTGATCTTGGTCTATGAATGTCAACCAAACAATACAGACGAGCGGCCATTGTAGCGAGACGTGATTCAGCACCACGGGGAAGGGAGTTGAGTCAATCGCCTGGTCTCAGGATGTCCTTTGCAGGAGTTGTTGTTGTTTTGACGCTTGCGGCGGAATCTGTGTTGGACTGGGCTGGGCGGATGGTCCTTTCTGCAGTGTGACCACTTCCCCTGGGTGGGCAACGCAGGGCTTGCCCCCAAGCCGGGCGAAACTGCCCATCTCAGGGATATGGCTAATGTGCCCGTAGATTAAGGATGTCGGCGTCACGCTACAAGGAGCGAAAGAAACATGGAAATGCAGGCAACAGTAAGTCTATTTTGCCTCATTACGAGGTTGCCCGCTCCGGTGATTCAAACTGTTCGACAGCTACTTGGTGCCCGCAGAGCAAATTAAAGCACTTCAGTATTCACTTTACTCCTGACGCAACGAATTGACGGTCGATATGATTTTTAAAGGAATTGATAGTATTCGCATTTACTACTTCTGAGAAGATTGTTCCAATGGTCTTCACCGGACGTCTCCTATGACCCTGACAACGGCGTGACCTTGGAAAGCATTTCCTTCCGTTGACCGCGACGGTAACGAGCGCCAAAAGTTTGTCGCCGCCGGGTCGTCAAGCGAAGAAGGAGTCTTCAGTGAGCGTCTCCCGTGACCCTAACAGCTACATATGGCCTTGGCTAAGTACTAAGCAGCTCTTCCGTTCAGCCCACATGTAGGCAACTTGTGGTTCTCCTGACGAGTCTGTCGCCGCCCTGCCAGGAAGCGCAGGTGAGAGCAAAGTCTCCGCCAAATACATGTTTACCTTCACGTCTGGAAGCTTTGCAGAGACGGACGACCCACGTTTTTGCCCGTCTTGATAGCGTGTCTGAACGAGCAAAGATGCCTGCTTACAACCCGCCCCGTCTGGAAACCTGACAGACAGGAGTGTAAGGGCGGAGCTTTGCATCCTGATCGTATATTTAGGCGAACAACGACGATGCTAACCACGCGCCCGTCTGGAAACTTTTCCGCGGGGATAAGTTGGTGTCTAGCGCTGATCCTGTATCTGAGGGAGTGACATCCGCATTTGCCTCCGCGGCCAAGGACTCAGGAGGTCCTCGACATCGCCTCGAGTCCCGGCGAGTGTCTGGAGGGCGTGGGGCTTGCAAGGACGCCCCCACCACCACCACCATCACCACCACCAACACCTACACCAACACCATCAACGACAACAACGACACAACAACTTTTAAGGGAGCATTCTGAGATATGTCACTATTATATATTATTTCACCTTACTATTTGTTTATAGATTTGTTCTTACTGACACATCTCGCTCACCCACACAGTCCGAGAGGTTTCAGTTGACCGGAGAGTATCGTAGCTTACATTAGTGCACGTTATTTGTTCATCACACACACACACACACACACACACACACGCACACACAGAAGCAGTAAGTAGCGGGCTTTTTTTTTTTTTCATTATTTTCTTTTCTTTTTACGCCCTTGAACTGTCTCCTCTGCTGTAAAACACACACACACACACACCGGTAGCTTAGTGGTTAAAGCTCTGCGCTCCCAGGCCTGGCAGACGGAGGTTCAAGTCCCCCTCAGGGCGGGATTTTTCCGCTGACAAGGAGTGGTTACTGTCCCCACTTGACCAAAGGGAATGAGGAGTGTGGGTGTGAAGGTCCCGGCAGTACCCAGAGATCGACTATAATGAGCCTTGATCAAATCGGGAGGGTACTTGCTGGTGATGAGTCCAGCTAATGATCAGGCCGTGGTGATTTACACACACACAGAGATACAGGATTTGGCTTGAGGGAGCTTTAAAATATTCAGTCCCGTATTTCAGCTTCTTTTTCTTTTCATTAATATTTCATTTAGACGACTTCTAGAAAAAGCTTATATTTTTTTGTTTATTTATTCATTAATTTTCTTTTACTGAAGCCTCTCGCTCCCTACCAGTGTAAATATATGTTAAGTATGATCGTAACGAATTATAAAGATTTTTTTTTTCTCGAATTTCCACACTTTCACTTTTTTACACTTAACCGCTCAATACATCCTATCAAAAATACAAATAATTCGTTACATTCACTATTGTCACTCTCTCAGGACTATCTATCTCTTTTTAAAGTGCAATCTCTCGCTATGCTAATTATAAATTCCTCGTTTCAGTACTTTTTCAATTTATTTCCTTAAGTTTCACGGCACATTCATTCCCCAAAAACATGTATTACAGCAACAAGGAAATCAGTATTTTTCACTCTCTAGGGACAGGGTTTTTTTTATCTCTTTTTTAACTTGCAATGTCTCGCTACGCATAATAATAAATACTTCAGCACTATATCATTCTATTTCTTTACGTTTCACCGCTCAAAGTCACGCCCTAAACATGGATTTTGTATTTTTATGGGAAACGAAGTCTACGTATTTTTCTACTGAGGATTTTTTTATCATTTCAACGTCTTGCCTCTTTAGCCCTTTTTCACTTTATTTTCGTTCGACCTTTCATTCACACTCTAAACATGTATTACAACAAGTGCTTAGTTTGTCATTTTTTCACCCATTCTCTTTTTCTCTTCCTTTCCCCACCGTTGCCAAATCGTTGTCCTCAGACCACCGTATTAACCGTTTTACACTATTATTGCCCAAAGACATAAGGAATTAACGACTGTAACGGTAACTATTAATGAATCTCGTTACTGGGGTGCAGGAGAGTTTTTGGCTCGGAAATCGGTATGTAAAAGAGGTTGAGAAGGACCATCTGGCGCCTCTGCCCTTTCACGCGGGAGTGTGTGTGTGTGTGTGTGTGTGTGTGTCTGATTGTCGTACTCACCCGCTTATATTTCCAGACTTCCTACTCCAAATCTCTTCTGGGCTCCAATAACGAAACTCATTCATAGTTATCGTTAAAAGAGTTAGATTCTGATGTGTCTTGGCAATAGTAAGGCGTCAGAAACCGGTAAATAATATGCTCTGAGTACGATAATCTGGCAACGGTGGTGTGACGTCATATTATTTTCTTTCCTTCGCTCCTTGCACACTTGGAGGGAGACGAACGGCTGAGATATGACGCTCAAAATGATGGTGACGTCAACACATTCGCTTAGTTAACGCTCGAAAGACGATTTTTCTCTTTTTTAACTTGTAATATATCGTCATGCATATCAATAATTATATCTTCGTCTTTATATAGCCTCGTTTTAACACCTTTTTTATCGGCCTCGCAGAAGCCGATCAACAGATTGTCCATCTTCTTAGTGTTGTTGTTGTTGTTGTTCTCTTCAAGTTGTTTTCCTGGCTTACCCATGCATTGTAGACATGACATTGTATAATAACATTTGTTAGCCCTGATGAACCCTACAACATGGCATTATAGTTTTTTTTTTTTTTTTTACGTCTTGGCCTGTGGCGCCGGTAGGCCTTCATAGTAGGGCCTGATGGTCGGCCCCAGCCCGTTGTGGCGCAGGCAAGTGTTTAGTTATAGTGGCGCCATCTTTACTTTTCAGCCTTTTCCCTTTTAAACCCCTAGTTGCATAATATAAATTGTTGGGGGGGTGTTGGAGGGTCATGCGACGCCGATCTAGCTCAGTTTTTGTGCTATTAACACTTGTTTGTTTACTGTCTTTTCTTTACGTTTCATCGCTCATACACTTCATTTTCCACCCCTTCTCTTTGCCCGTCCCCTTTCGTTGCGTTTTCAGAGTGAAGTTATATAATTCTCCCTCCGCTCTTTTCATATATGGAGGGAGACTAATGGCTGAAAAATGACGCTGTGATGTAAACTGATGATGATGCCGGCACATTCAGTTAACTCTCTCCTCCCTCCCATTCCCTCCCTCCCTCCAGCCGCTCCGTGCTGTGGGGGCGTCGGAAGGGTCAACAGCCCCGCGGCAACACCAGCAGCACCACCGGCCACCTCGCGCCTTTGTCCTGCCGTGGGAAGCTGGGACTCGTTACCGCCAGCCTGAGCCTCCTCATGGCACACTGGGCGATAATGCTTTCCCCTCTCTCTCTCTCTCTCTCTCTCTCTCTCTCTCTCTCTTCGTCTGTCCGTTACTCAAGTAGCCTACCTCATAAACTCATAAATTATCCTATACTCACCACCTTGGAGATTTTTTTTCATCTTCATACCCTTTCATGGATCTCAACAACAACAATGATAATAACAATAATAATAATAACAATAATAATAACTGAAAAGCTTTGGGAACACTACGATATCAACTGACTGGAGGATCAATGAAATAAATGTATACTGATAAGTTAAGGCGATCATATGAATATTAAATAAAGACTTCCATTTCTCCGTTGCTATACGAGCGGGAAGACTAAATTTACCACGCACTTATTCCTCCTTATCACTTATTCTTTGGTCCGTCTCCTAATAGTGAAGGAAAAGCGGAAAACAAACAAGAGAAAAGATAACTTCCCCTTAACTGTCACTGTGCGGGGGCGGATAAGCCACAATTAAGTGTCCCAACAAATCGTTTCTCAACACATCGCTTGTCCACCCACCAGCACATTGGGGGACGGGGGTAAGTAAGTCCATGTTTTTAAACGTATCGGGCTCCTATTACGACTTTTCCAAGGCCACAGAGAAGATTAACTGGGTTTTCATGGGTGATTTTCCAGTTCAGGGTCCGGAGGTCGTGTAAAACTAACACAAGTATCACAAAACAGTCCATGAAAAGCCTAGCAACTTCTACGTGAGGCTTTTCAAACAGGCGGACCGAGGTGCCGATACGTTTTTTAAGGGTCATATTCTTAAACACGACGGCGCACAAGCACATACATTTAACATGATTTTTGTAGTAGTTTAGGGCATTTCCAGGGGTAGTTTACACAAGCACATACATTTGACACGATTTTTGTAGTAGTTTTGAGCATTTCCAGGGGTAGTTGGATGATCCCAATGGTAGTTTGACGCTTCTTCTGTACCATGAACCTAAAAAACTACTCATTAGAACTTGGTTGATCTCCTTTTTGGCCTCTGAAAGTAGGTGATATGAGAGGTGGAAGCGTCTGAGAATATGGACTTCAAGAATACGGGGTGTAAACTATCAAGCTCCCGTATACCCTCCAACCTTGCCCTGACGCTCCCCTACGCCAGGACAAGACCCGTGACCATGCCCCCTTCCTCCCCCTCCCACACACACACACACACACACTCCTGTCAGGCTCCTCTGCTCTAACCACTTCTTGTCCTGACACTGTTGCTAACACTTCGAGGTTTACACACACATATTTGATAGGGTTTTCGTAGAGGTTGTATTGGCATTTCCATGGGTAGCCTTATGAGTCTTGTGATAGTTTGACAAGCTCATTCTGCCTTTTGAATGTAGAAAAACAATCAAAAGAACCCGACTTATCTCCTTTGTGGGCTTTGGATATATTTATTAAGAGCCGAAAGCGTTTGAGAATACAGGTCTAAAACTGCAAACTTGATATTCTCTCTCTCTCTCTCTCTCTCTCTCTCTCTCTCTCTCTCTCTCATACATTCCATCACGCTTACAAATCAATAGTTACGATCGAGTACGCATTAATATTTCGCTAAGAGCCGATCAATGCCCATAAACAGCATAATAACAATAGCAATGCTGAAATTATGCAGTAAGTGTTTTTATAAGGGTAGAGTGTATAGATTTCTTCCATAAGACAGTAGGGTATAGGAGAGTTCCTTTTAATTTCCCTCAATCCTAAGTAATTCCTGGAAAGTTAGAGAAAAAATAACTCGGCACCAAAGCGGCCTTGACTGACTGTATGGTTGACTGGGTGACTGACTGGTTGATAGTGACTGGTTAACTAAGTGACTGGTTGACTAAGTGACTGGTTGACTGACTGACTGACTGGTTGATTAAGTGACTGGTTGACTAAGTGACTGGTTGACTAAGTGACTGGTTGACTAAGTGACTGGTTGACTAAGTGACTGGTTGACTGACTGACTGACTGGTTGATTAAGTGACTGGTTGACTAAGTGACTGGTTGACTGACTGACTGGTTGATTAAGTGACTGGTTGACTTACTGACTGGTTGACTAAATGACTGGTTGACTTACTGACTGGTTGACTAACTGGCTACTTTTTCATGAGCTTCCAGTCTCCTTCCTTCGATTTCCTCCCTCTCGTCTTCCTCCACCAACACCACTCCTTCCTCCATCACCACTCCACTTCTACCTCCACCGCTACCGACCTTCCTGCTTACCTACCTCCCTATTAACCTAACTAAAGGTCGAGGGAAGCATTATACTCAAGGTCCTGGATCCCTTATCTCTCCCTTCCCCTTTCTTTCTGCATCCTTTTAGTAAACCTTCATAACATAACTGCTGGATGGGCAACACAACAGAGGTCCACAACTTTCCACTGTTCCTACACTTTGTCCATCCACCCTCTCCTTCTCCCATTCTCCCCTCCCTTCCCACAACACAACAGTCCTCTCCCTCTCCCTCTCTCACCCTCCTCTCCCTTCCCACAACATTCTTCTCCCTCTCTCACCCTCCCACCTTTTCCTACAACACAAGAGTACTCCCCACTCCCTCTCCCATCCTATTCTTTCCCATAACACAAGTCCTTCACTTCTCTCTCTCTCCCTTCTCACAACACAAGTCCTCTCCCTCTTCTCTCCCTCTCACCATCCCCTCCCTTCACACAACACAACACTCCATCTCCTCTCTCTCACCCTCTCCCACACTCTCCTTCCTTCCCTCAAATGATTCACTAACTCTGTACTGCAAAACTTTAGAGTTCAAATATTTAACTAACAACTAAGATTGTCTCCCACATTTTGCTATTTCTACATTTAGTGATTAAGTACTGCATCACTTACAATTTGAAATATCTAGCTTGTTCCAAATATACATCCGCTAAATGCAGACTCATTCTTAATTCTGGCTCAATATTTCATGTCCTTAAGTTCAAGGAGTAAGTCGCTAAACTTTATGTTCACTAAATTCTCCCTTTTGCTCCTAGCCTATGCTCTCGTATGCTATTTATGCTTCAATGTCTTCACTTCGACACAAGCACCTTTGATGAGCATATTATTATTTACTACTGGCAGTGGATTAGCCTTGGATTTTCTTTTGTTAACAGTAAGTGGATCTGTGTGCTTTCAAGGAGGAGCAATGATTCAGCAAGCTATTATTGTATCCTCGCTATTTTATTCCCGAGCTGCCTCCTTTACTGTTAAAAAAGATCAAGGGCAGAATAAAAATAAAGTAAGAAAGCCCACAAGACAGTAATAGAAGCAACACAGCAGCGGACCACGAGAGGCTGGCGACGGTCACTTAGAGGAGAGGCAAGCGTGTCCGGGAGTGACAAATCAAATGCGCATAATCAATGCCCCACGAAGCCAGAGGAAGCCAGTCAGGTATGTGGCCTTAATCCTCCTTCCTTCCTACCTCCCCCGGTCATGGCCTTTACCCTTCCATAGAGGCCAACAGATATAAAAAGCACCAACTGAGGAATTAATTTGTATTGATTTATTTTTACCCTCTTTATTTATAGACCCTCTCCTCCACTTCTATTCTTAGCTGTAACAGTAACCTTTGCTCTTTTTGACTGTGTGTATTTCAGATCTCTGTGAAGGAGACAGACAAAAATAGATAGAGATAAAAACTGCATCCCTTATCTCTATTTTTATCCATTCACACCCAAACTTCTATTTTTTTCTTCAACAACTACTCTTATATCTTCCTCCCTTTCACAGGTAACCTCTATAATGATCTTTCTACTGTATTTCCTCTTTCCTATGACTTCAACTCTTTCAAAAGGAGAGTAACAAGACAACACCAGAAAAAAAATTATACTCATTTTGGGTTCCAATGCCTTTGTAAAAGTTGTATTATTGCAGGCTTTTTCTTATTTTCTGTTCACCCCTTGAACTGTCTCTTTTACCACAATGAAACCCACATCTACCTACCACATTCAAACACACACACACACACACACACACACACACACACACACAGGTCCTGGCAGTACCCATAGATCGACGATAAAGAGAACTTGCTCATGTCGGGAGGGTACCTGCTGGCAATTACAAGTCCAACACGTGATCAGGCTGTGGTGAATTACGCACACACAAATACACCTCATGTGAACAAAAGGTCATGAATACAAATTAAAGATTAATTAGATGTGGCAATAATGTCAAGAAATTTAGTTTTACACATAAAACTTGTTTAGAACAAATTGCATGAGGAGGTGAAGCAGACAAAGACAATTCACGACTTTGAAGCCAAGCTGGATAAAACTAGACATGGAGACAGGATAACACAAGACTGACTCAAATCCTGTCTACAATCAATCAATCAATGGGGGCATACACTGTGTGGCGCATCGCCTCGCCCAAAGTACGACACCAACCCAAGGGTCTCCCCAGGCGAGTCTCCATGCAGGCCCCCTTCCCAACCCAAGTACCTCCTGGCAGGATCTATCGACTTGCTCAAGTCACAAACTCCATGGGCATCCCCTTAGCCTCCTCCACTCAGGATTGTCTCTTACAGAGACAACCCAATGAGCAGGATCAGCTTCAGGGTAACGTGCCATGTGCCCATATAGCCAGAGTTGGCTTTGACGGACTATGCAGGCAATATATGTCGAATCAGCCTCATGGAGTAGTCACCGGTTTGACACAGTCATTCCAGCGATATCCCATGATTCTGCGTAGACATTTATTACCAAAAGCATCAATCCGCCTCTCCAAGTCCCCATTTAGTATCCATGTCTCACAACCAAAAAGTAAGACAGGGAGCACAAGGGACTTGAAGATCCGGATTTGTCCTTCTGCACAGGTATCAAAAACGCCATATACTCATGTTGAGCGAGTCCATAACACCATGGGCCAGGTCAATCCACCGTAAGACTTCCTGGCGAGACTCACCGTTGTTATGAACTACGCTACCAAGATACGTGAAACTTTCTGAAATCTCAACATCCTCGCCACACGCATGAACAGACTACTGTTTCATCTAGCAAGCCTCCAAACACCTGTACCTTGGTCTTGGCCCAGGAGACCTAAAGTCCCAAAGGCTTCGCCTCCTTGTGCAGTGCCTCGAGACTCATCATCAAAACCTCCAGTGACTCCACCAGGATTACTGCATCATCGGCAAAAATAATGTCAGTGACCCTGGTATTGCCAATGGATGCTCTGCAATGACTCTGGTCCACAGCTCTGCCCAATATTCAGTGATGGGGCGAGGACACAGCCCTGCCTCACTCCAGCATTCACGGGAAAGAAGCTGGACAAGCCCCCCCACACTTCACAGCACTCTCTGTCCCAGAATACAGGCCAGTTAGCAAACCAATAGTCCTCACAGGAATCCCACGGAGCTGCAGAAGATCCCAGAGTGCCTCGCGATGCACTGAGTCAAACGCCTTCTTGAAATTGACATAGGTAGCTTCAGTAGCTTGCTGCAAATTCACATCAGCAAAAGGTGGGCAAGCACCTTGCCTGGCACACTGAGCAGTGTAATACCACAGTAGCTGTTGCAGTCCTGTCAGTCCCCTATCCCTTTCCAGATTGGGATGACCAACCCCCCCTTCCAGTCAGGAGGAATGGTACCGGACTGCCATATGGCATTCAAGACCACATGCAACTCGCGGATCATGGCCTCGCCTCCAGCTTTGAGCAGCTCTGCACTGATGTTACAGGTGCCAGGTGCCTTTCCACCCCTCAACTTTGCCACAGCCTCTCTGACCTCAGCCAGAGAGGGTGGGCTTTCGTCGATGGGTGGATCAGCACTCACCACCTGCAACTGGAAGCTGCCCACATGGAGGGTCCGCTGTGTACAGCTGCTCAAAGTACTCAGCCCAACGAGCCCTCCGCCCATCCATGTCCAATACAAGGCAGCCATCAGCTGTTCGGATAGCATTCGGATAGTTGCTACAGCAACTAGGTAGGTAAATACAACAAGGCAAACACACACACGCCATACACACAGTCTGCTTACTTCGTTCAACCCACCAAGGGAGTTCCAAGAAACAAACACCAATACAACTAAGGCAAGAAAACAATTTCTCCACACCAGCCCTCAACTCACCTCTGGATGGCGGGTGGTTCATGAGGATGGCCAGGGGACACTCGTCGTCGTCCAGGATGTACTCCTTCTGGGGGACATGGCCCATATAGCCGTCATCATTGCCTATCACAGTCTGCAGGGGAGAGGAGTGGCATCATAAGTCTTGGTTTAGAAAGCAATGCATGAAGGTGCTTATTATATTCACAGCAACACAACTCATCAGCTGAGCAGCGGGCTACATCCTGTGCACAGACATTTTGCTAATATTTCAGCTACAAAACTTTCATACCATTCTTGAGGTTCATCAGAGTAGTGCAGAAAACTCATAGAAACCCACACAGTCGAGGGATAGCTTTATTGCCTGAATAAGTCAGTTGGATCCCTGGCCATGGAATATTATATGCCCCCCCACCCCACCCCGAAACTTAGGTGAGTTTATCATATGTTTCCAAATGAGCAAGAAGCTCTTCACATTTATATCAATACATCTATTGTTTGCACAAAAGGATGCTTGATCTCAGGGGCACAAAGAAAGTTCAAATTAATTTTATCTAACACTCAAACACCTATAGAGGTTTAAAACATGTTAGATGCTGACAGTATAACTAAAAGCCTGACTTTACAAATTAATCTATTCCAGACAGGAGATTTAGATTCAGTGAAGCCAGCAATAAGCAACAAGAAAACATTACAACATTGCAAACATTATTATTTACTGAACATGTAAGGAACAGGTAACCAGCTCATTCCTGAAAGTTTAGCAACCAATCACCATTTTCATATTGAGGTCATGTCGCATTTCAAAAAGGAGGTCAAGAAGAAATATAAGACCAACCAACAAGGCCAGGACAATTTAAGGTACTAAGACCATAAAAACAAAAACTTAAGAGACTAGAAATCAAGATGCACAGAAAATTTCCAGCATCAGCACTTACCCCTGGCAGCCTTGTATCTGTGTGGCAAAAACAACCTTGTGTGCTACTTCTCTACTAAGCAGGCGTGATGGACACCAGCCATGCATCTATTATTATCAGAGTTATGTAACTTTAAATGCTCCTCCAACATTCATAATCACACTCATCCTTCACAATCCCATTACTCAGCATCCCGTTACGCCTCCCTCCTTAATCTTTATTACATTTGCAAGGAGCAGTGACGAGGCACTTTTTGCGTCTTTTTGCGTCCCTCACTTCGCTTCACCATTTACACAACTTGTCACACCACGATACGATATTTTTTGCTGATCTGAGTGATCCCTTTGAGTGGAGTATTCCATTCATCCTCCACCAACCACCGTGACATTGCTAGCACGCCTGTACTGCTCCTTTAACCATTTAACCATCCACCATCCACTGCCATGGCCAAAGTCACCTAATTCTCAGGCCAGCCACAACACATTCACACAAATGCCTGACATCCTCTCTTTGTGTGTGCCTGTCTTTATGCATCTAGACAGGGATGTGACTCTAGAATAAGTGATCACTCCACACAACAGTATCTTCAGTATCCACCACCATGAACTGAAGCACACACACACACACACACACACTTAGCCAGCACAGACAAACCAGCACTGCCAGACCCATTTACAAGCACTACTTGCAATCACTTGTGTGCTGTTTGCAGAAACTCTTTAGTCTTTATCGTTTTAGGAAACACTGAATCTTATAATATCTGATATTTTGAAGATACTCTAACGAACATATATAAATAAAGGAAGACAGGAAGGGCTACATTCATCATTTTCACCAGCCTTTAATAGTTCACATCCACAACAGATACCTTTCCCAATATCATCCACCTCTCTCTAAACTCTAAAGGGAGGGTGAATTACAGCGCTCCAAGACATAGTGCTGCTTAGGCCCTCAAGAAAAGGCTTGGCAAACCCCACAAAAGGTTCAGCAATCACTAATGCCTGGCCTCCTCTCTGCACCCACCTGCAGGAGACAGTAGTTGGTTGGGTCCTCCTTGTACAGACCATACTTGTCCAGCATTTCTGAGACAACGTTGAGGGCCGTGTCTCGCACTGACAGCAACAGAGTCTTGTAAGGCACATCTGGTCGAAGAGATTCTCCATAAATCTGCAAAGCAAGGCCCAGAGTTACCCTGAGGACTGGCTGGTAAGTAAGGAATTTAGACAAGATTTGTAATAGCTGATAGCCACTGTAAATTCCAATGCTGAATCATTGCACTAAGATTTCAAGCAGAGATATGTAAAGTTTATCTAAGTGATGAGATCCACTGCCATTCAGAAAGATTAGGCCCAGATTACCATGAAATGGTAATGTTCTTTTACAAAGGAAAGACAGATTATTGTTCTGTTTATCACACTCAGCTGAAGTTAACAGAAAGTTCTTGAGAGTGATTATTTCTGAGTATTACTCAGCCTAATAAGAGCAACATCTGGTCCAGTTTACCATTTTAACCCAATCCAATAAAACACAAACAGTTACTGTGCAAATCTGCAGAGTTGTAGCATATATAAAGGACTTAACCAAAGCTTATATTTTCCTGTCTTTGTAGCTGCTCTTATCTTTGTATCAGCTCTTATCTTGTTTTGTGCTCCAACAGTTTCTTCCTGTGAATCATTCCAAGAGTCAATCTATAAATTAGAGAAGCTAACTTCTTTACATCCCTACAACACCTGGGTTTCTTAGTTTGCACTCAGGCCTTTTGTTCTTCTGAGGGTCATCACAAGGTGGACAAGACATGGAGTCTGCAAACTAATCTCATGAAGGAGAGCCGCCACCCACCTTGAGAGTGCCGCCAGTGTCTGGCCCTCCATCTTTACTCCTGAACTGCTGCAGCTTCTTCTCGAGCTTCTGTGCCCGCCTGCGTCTCATCACCGCCTCAGGATTGCTGATGCTGCGTGTGAAACTGGTCTCCGGGAGCTCTGCAAAGGAAGGAAGGTAAATGTGGTGCCCAAAGGTGGTAAGGATGAACCAAGTCTGTGTGTCTTGGTGGGGATATCACCATATTGAGGCATGAGTGACAAGAACAAGGATAACCTATGACCACAAAAGTCTACTAGGAATTCAAGTCAACAGAAAAGGTAGTCAAGAATCTTTGGAAACATAATGGATAGATTTTATAGAGAACATTGTTGGTTCAGTACAGGGATTAGCAAGGATTACTTTGAATTTACACTACATAATTATTTCAATGCTGGATATATCATTCCTTATATGTGAGGCCTTCTCTAGTTCCTCTGTCAGCTCCATTCTGCATAATCTCCCTCCTGCCACACTGTATACTCCTTCAAACCCTACTTAGTGTCATTTCCTGTCTCCCGTTAACACAACCTTAAACCTGGCGCTCTCTATAAACTATCTCCTGCCCTTCTTACTGCCTCTTAAGGCCTCCACTCCACTCACTGTTCCCAAGTCATACTGTCATACTATAAAAACTCCTTATCCCTCTTTGTATCATTCTAAGATCACTCTACAAACTCTTTCTTCTCCTTCTTAGTATCTCTTCACGCCTCCCCTTCACACAGCTTCCTTCACGCCACCCTCTAGAAATCACCTCCTGCCCTTCGTACTGTTTCTTAATCCCTCCACTCTGCTCACTGTTCCCAAATCACTTCTCTAATAATTTTTTCTTATCCTTTTTACTGTCTCCTCCTACCTCCCCTCCACACAGCCTCCCTCTATGACCTCCCTCCTGCCCTGCTCACTGTTTCATAATGCCTCCCTTCTACTCATTGTTCCCATGTCACTCCAAACAATTCTTATCCTTCTGAGTGTCTCTTCCTGCCACCTCTCCACACAGCCTCCCTAATGCTGCCCTCTTAAGCACACCTCCTTGAGTTCTTAGTGTCTCTTAACGCCTCTATTCCTCACTGCCTCCTTCATTCTGCCCTCAAAACACTACCTCCTGGCATTTTAATATTGTATCTCTATATGCCTAAGCCTGTACAGTCTTTTCTCACACACACTCATAGCCTCTTCAGCTCCCACCATACCTGTGTAAAGTTTCTCCGCCACTTCCTACCTCCACTTTACAGTGTCCTTCATAAAACTCTCTAACAACTCCTACTAATAGCTCCTGCCTCCATTCTATAGCCTACAGCATAACCCTCCAATGTTTCCCCCTTGTTACCCTTCCTCCAACACAACCAGCACAATCATTTCCAGTCATCTTACTTAGTCTCTCCTTCCTATACAACCACCACAAAAGTTTTCCTTGCCTTATCTGTTATAGTCTCCTTCCTGCCCCTTCAGCATATTCTCAAGTCCTTGACAGTTACTCTTTTCAGTAAACATGACTAGCTCTCTCATCTATGGTAAGACTATCAGCCCTACACAGCCTAATTACCAGCCCTTTCTTAGTCTCTGCCCTGCCTCTTCAACACAGTCTCAAGTTCTTAACAGTTTCCCTTTTCAGCAATCATGACTAGCTCTCCCATCTGTGTCAAGACTCTCTACCCCATACAGAGCCTTATTGCCAGCCCTGCAGACTTCCCCAGACCTCTCAGTCATGTATATACAGATTTCTCTCCCTCTCCACTTGTTTTGAAAGGCTCCATACAGATAAGGTGTTTCTCTATTCTGCTTGATCCTTCACAGCCTTTGTTAACCTGGTAGCAGCGACGGGCCAAATTTGTGGCTTTACTGTGTAGCAGCGACGGGCCAAATTTGTGCCACAATATAAACCCCCAAAAAAAGATGATACATAATCTGATCACAAATGCTTTGATATATATTATGAAATGGTTTGTGTGAGGGGTGATTTTTTCTAATTTTTCTCGCTTAGAGGGACCATTAAGAAACATGATCCCCGCTGCTACCGGGTTAAGCTGCAGGATTCACAGGGCATTCCGCATTCGGCACAATCATATCAAAAGTTTTCTTTGGTCTAACTCTCCTACCTCTGCCCTCAACTACTTCTCTCACCCTTCTCACTACACTACCCTCATCCATCTTCTCTACATCCTTAAGTCAGACCCCGTCTATCCCCTCACACCACAACACCAATACACTCAAGACCTGCCTTACTCCTTAGAGCCTTATGCAAGATCTAGATCCTTTCTGGCCTGCCATTGAGGGATGAAACGCACATCCTCCTAACCATCCTCATCTCTCTATGCCTAACACTCACATGATCAAACCTTTGGGGCTCTTGTTAGGATGTTTTTTTGAGGCCAGAGAAGCTACATCAGGTTGTTATGTGTGTTTTCCCATTCATGGCACAGAAGCCTTGCAAAACTACCACCAGGGTCATGAATCCACCCATGGAAACCCCAACAACTTCTGTGAGAGCCTTTTGAAATAGATGGACAAGGCTTTGAAGGATATAATAATGCAGACCTAAGCCTATGCAGTCTCTCTCCACCCACTCTAGGGCCCTTCAGCCCCCAGCATACCTGTGTAAAGTTTCTCCGCCACTGAGCTGTCATTCTCATTGGCCTCGTTAGCGCGTCGCAGCTTCTCCTGCTTCTTGAGTTCCTTTTTCTCACGCTTGGAGAGTTTGCGCTGGAAAGGCTGCTCCTTGGACGGCACGGGTGTGGTGGGGTGCGGCGGCAGGGTGTGCACCAAGGAGTGGTTGCTCTGTAAGGTATCACAGACGTTAGCCTGCAGGAGGCCAGTTAGTTCACGAAGGGCAACTCAAAATCCCAAGCATTTATGTTATTTGAGAAGTAACTATACACAAGATTGTTTCTTCTCACACTAGGAACACAAGATTTCCAAATATTGAACACTATTTTCACATTTCTGGCCCTGTTTCCAACCAGGCAGGGTTCATAGCCACAAAGGCCCTGAGCCCATTCTGATGAGTTAGAGTTTGATGTGACATATCAGTGTTATGATGATTCATTGTTCATGGGCCTCTCAAGGTAACTATATAGTACTGGCCACTCTAAGAGGGTAGGTAAATTATGGTATGAGAATAACAGGGAAAAGAAGGAGGATTGAATATGAACAGGATTGGAAAAGGCAAAATCAGGATTCTCTATAAGGAAAAGTATAATAAAACCAAATCTATCTCTATATGAACATCTGTTAATAGACCATAACATTCAAAAGTAGAAGAGTTGATGCAGTAAGTGATCTATGGTATTAAATCCTGGACCTCTTTAACAGAAAATGCATTGAATATTAAATCTATCTCAACCTGAAAACATGTTAATATCCTAAAACATTACCAAACTACATAAAAAATTATATTGCCTTGGATCCTTCCCTCCGGTTGGCCTTGAGAGAGGAGAGACAGTAAGTTTTTTGTCCTCACTAATGCTCCCATTACTGCTCTGCCTCAACTAATGATGATGAAGTTACTAGGATGGTATAATTCACCCATGGCCTTGATCATGAGCAGGGCTCATCATCGCCAGCAAGTATCCTCCCGACCTAAGCAAGCTCGAACCTCCGCCTACCACACCATGAAGTGTAGCAGCACAGAGCTCTACCACTGAGATACCAGAGTGGTGTGTGTTTTTGTGTATGTGTGTGTGTGTGTGTGTGTGTGTGTGTGTGTGTGTGTGAGATTCACCATGGCATGATCACATGCTGGATTCGTGACTGCCAACCAGAACCCTTCTGAGGAGAGCCTTGGAGCTCGTTAGCTGATCTATGGGCACTCTGGGACCTTTACACACCACACACTCCATTCTTTTTGCCCAAGGGGGGACAGTAACCACTCCATGTTAGCGGAAAATTCTTTTGGCTGAGCAGGACTCAAACGTCTGCCTAACAGGGCAAAGCCTTAGTTCACTGCACCATGGGAGTGATGTGTGTGTTTTTATCTAGTTCAAATTTGCCAAGATATGATATACACAGGAACACAGGGAAATGATACAGGTAAAGACACACATAAAGACATACACACACACAGAATGAGAGGAGAAAAAAGACTGAGGCGGAAGCATAAGGAGGCCAAACATGAGATTAGACAAGAAACAGAGACAAACAGAATTAGACACAGACACAACTAAAACAAATATGTAAAACAGACAACCAATTAGGCAAAACAAGATATACACAAAGCAGACATGACAACAGAAAGCAGTGAGAAGGAGTGAAGGGCAAGGCCATACACATAAACAAAGGACGCCATGCATACAGAGTCCTTGGATCCTTACTTCATGCAAGAAGCCAGTGCTGCTGTAGAGGTCCATCCTGCGCAGGAGAAAGCGGCCCTCACGATCATCCTTATTCCAGTTGAGCTGCACCAAGAGCGGCTTCTCGTCCTCTGACAGCCGGCGCTCATCTGCAAGGACCAGACAGTGTTAGGGCC
Source organism: Eriocheir sinensis (assembly GCF_024679095.1). Lineage (NCBI taxonomy): Eukaryota > Metazoa > Arthropoda > Malacostraca > Decapoda > Varunidae > Eriocheir > Eriocheir sinensis. The sequence goes on along the minus strand of NC_066566.1, from coordinate 5,068,946 downwards.
ATGGTATGAACATAAGAGAAAGAGTTGCAAGAGGCTGACAGACCTATGCAAGGCAGCTCCTGTAAACTTAACCCCACCTAAATTCACTATCCATGGACTTATCCAACCTCTTCTTGAATGTATTTATTGTATTGGCACTCACAACATGACTGCCCAGCCTGCTCCACTCATCCACCACTCTATTAGTAAACCAATATTTGCTTATGTCCATGTTGAATCAGAATTTATCCATTTGTTCATGCTAAGTGTCCTACCCAGCTCTCTTAGTGCCAGAACCTTATCAACATCACCCTTTTTTTAACCCGGTAGCTGCGGAGACCATGTTTCTTAAAGGCCCCTCTAAGCGAGAAAAATGAGAAAAAATCATCACTCACACAAACCATTTCATAATATATATCAACGCATTTGTGATCAGCTTATGCATCATCTATTTTGGGGGGTTTATATCATGGCAAAAAGTTGGCCCGTCGCTGCTGCACGGGAAAGCCACACATTTGGCCCGTCGCTGCTACCAGGTTAAAGCCCTTCATGTTAGCTGTTAAGGACAAGGTGGTGGAGGTGGGTGTAAGGAAGCAGCAAATGAAAAGGTGACAAAATAGAAAGTGTACCTATGTGGAAGTGAAGGAAGGCAGAAATGGAGGAGGGATAAAAGGGGACAAAATAGAAAGTGTACCTATGTGGAAGTGAAGGAAGGTAGAAATGGAGGAGGGATGAGATGTAAAAGGGATAGAAGAGAAAGTGAAAGAAACTGAAAGAAAAAAGACATGGAAGATAGTGAAGGAAGTAAGAAATGGGGGATAAGGATAAGATGTAGAGGGGATACAAAGGAAATAAATGAAGATAAAGAAATAAAAAAAAATAAAAAGGAAGGATGGGAATGGGAAGGAAGGAATGACAAGAAAGAAAAAGAAACAAGAAATAAAAAAAAATAAAGGAAGGGGATAAGAAGGATGAATAAAAGAAAAAACTATGCCGTCACCTTTCGCTCTTACTAATGAACAAGGTGGGCATATGAAACATTAAAGAAGAAAAAGAAGAAAAGCATAAACACAAAAGACTAGTGTATGGCAGACAGCATATGGTTAGTCTGCCCCCCGAGGAGTCACGCGGGGCTTCACGGCTAAAACAACACCTCAGGCAGTAATTAGTGGACTTTAGGATGGTATTCTTAGACAACCCTGGCTCTCACATCAACAATTTCCAAAGACCAAAACGGAGATCAGTCGGGCTCTAATGAGTGTTTTTGTAGATTCATGATACAGAAGAAGGGTCAAACTACTACCAGAGTTATTAAACTACCCCTGGAAAGGCCCATAACTCCTATGAAAGCCTTGTCAAATGTGTGCTTGGGCGAGGAAGTGTTTAACAATCCGGCCATTAAACCTACAGAGGTGTGAAAAAAAGGGAACTTGCCTTCAAACACACACACACAGGGGCTTGACATACGCAAACATACCGCCCTGTCTGACGCAATTTACGTGAAAACTGAAAATAAACTACCGCAGTGAGACGAACAAGGTATTTCACGGCCATGCTCAAGCCTAACACGCTATTGCCTAGAGAGAACGTACAAGATTTTACATTTTCATCATGGTTTATTTGCTTGTTATATGTAAGTAACTCAGGGTTGATAACTGATACGCCTCCTTCAGGTCAACAGACAAGCCTCGCCTCCACCTACCCCGCACCCACCTGCCCTAAGCGCTTTCCTTACCTTAAGACGCATTTGATATTAAATTTTCGTTCTTCGTTTCGTGTCTGAACTTCCTAAATTTACCGAGAGTTGATGACTTACACATCTTCATATAATATTTAAAGGGTATTTTTCGCCCTTGAATCGTAGTATGAAAGCGTATATGGTATTTGGAGGTAAGGTTAAGTAAGGTAAAGTTGCGGGCGTATGCTATAGCTGCGCATGGCCTTGGTACTCATCTCCATCGCATTGACCCTTGAGCCTAAAGTGGGAAGAACTCATCACTCGGGACACAGGGCCAGTGTGACATCCGGGTTATAACACCATACCTTCCACACGTTTCCCCAGGTACCCATTTATCGAGCCGCCCGAAAAGGAGGATGAAAAGCTGGATGAGCATAGCGCCATACCCGGACCCGCGGATTCGTAGCTAGGCACGTTACCCACTGCACCAAGGAGGTAGCGGAGGTAAACTACACATTTACCTTTCCTTCAGGCCAAAAGACAGCACGAGCCTTGCCTCTGCCTCTGCCTGCCTCTCCTCCGCACCTCCATGACTGATTATGGTGATTACGACCCGCGGCAACATGCGATTCTCGGCTCCTCGCTGTCGGTGGTTCATTGCTTCCCTCAAGTTCCCTGAGACGCTTACACTCGCTTCCTGCAGGCCACCAGACCACGAACCTCGCCTCTATCCCTGCTTTACCTTGTAGACACACTCAACATGCACGGTTTCTAATAGACGTTCTTAGATGTGACCCGCTTGCACGATGACACATGCTTCCTGCAGGCCACCAGACCACGAGCCTCGCCTCTATCCCTGCTTTACCTTGTAGACACACTCAACATGCACGGTTTCTAATAGACGTTCTTAGATGTGACCCGCTTGCACGATGACACATGCTTCCTGCAGGCCACCAGACCACGAGCCTTGCCTTTACCTGTCTGCCTGCCCTCCGCGTCACCCTCATGGCAAGATGTCAATTCTAAGATTATTCCCGCTAGATTAACATGCAATTCCGCCGGATCTAGCGGAAAATCCGTTAAAATGGCATCACTGAATTATACGCAGACACACCAACAGCAACACAACAGCCTACCACAGAGTATATAATAGCCCCTGCCTCTGCCTGTCTGACCCCCGCACCTTCTTAACCTCAGACATGACACACTGTAAACACAGATCCTTATTAATTAACTGGGTATATACGCTGACACGCTACCGGAGAGTGTATTAAGCCCTTCCTCTACCGGTCCACGTAAACAAGACACACTAAAGACTAAACACACAAAGTTCACCTTCTTCACATCTTCACATGGTATAAACGCTGGAGCTCTAACACACCAGAGAGCATAGTATAGAGAGAATAGAGAGATTATATGAGTATACTGAGCCCTACCTCTGCCTCTACGCAATAACAAGCCACACTAAACACACAAAGTCCACCTTATTCACATGGTATAAACGCTGACGCACTAACACACCAGAAAGCGTAGAGAGTAAAGAGCGTATAGTAAGCCCTCCCTCTGCCGCCTAACCCCCTCGCCTCCTCGCTGATATGGTAATAGTGTCCAGGAGCAACAGGCGGCTCGGGGCCCCTCGCTGCGCCTCGCTGTCGGCGGCGCGCTGCCTCCCCGCCCTCAAGTCTTGCCACCTGGCGCGGGCCGGAAGGTGAGCGGTGGGGGGCCGCGCTCCCCTCGCTCAGCCTTCCTGACTTTAGTTCCTTGTCTATTTTGCTTAATTTGGTTTGTTGATGTTTTCTCTGTGGGTGTTTTATCTTGTTTTCTTTATTTTCTTTGCTTGTTTTATTATTACCTTTCTACTGTCTCGTTCGTTCCCTTTCTTGTCATGTAGAAGGAAGGAAGGAAGGAAGGAAGGAAAAAAGGAAGAAAGAAAGACAAGAAGGAAGAATGGAAGAAAGGAAAGAATGAAGGAAGGAAAAAAGGAAGGTAGGAAGAAGAAAGAACGCACGAATGAATGAAACAAAGACGGAGAGCAAAAAAAATAAAGGAACGGAGGTAGAAAAGCAGAAAGCGTGGAAAAAGGAAGAAAGAAAGAAAAAGACAAATAAAATAAACAAGCAAGAAGGAAGAAGAAAGGAGTATAGGTAACAACGAATCACAGCCATTATCAACCCCCCCCCCCCCCCCACCACCACCACCACCACCACTCCCTGACACACACTGAGGCCAGGAAGGGAAAGAGGAAGGAATGCGTGAGGGCCGCCCTGGGGGACTAAGCCGCCCTTCCGGATCAGAGAGAAAACGAGGTGATTGATGTGAGCGTTACAAGTATGTGGGTCATTCACGTAATAATCGTTCAACATATGGAGAGCGCGTTAAAGATAGACAGATAGATAGACAGAAATATAGACACACACCAACAGGAAGATACATACATAAATAGATTAATACCGATGTAAGTAAGACGCTAGACAAAAATAAGCAGATAAATGGATAGGATAAATAATAGATAGATAGATAGAAAGTAGGAGGAGGAATATATAAAAGTAAAAACTCATTCATCGACTAAATATGAAGCAAACCAAAAAAATAGTAAATAGAATAGGAAAATACAACAGCAAGACTCATTTATCATCAAAACATCAACTAAATAGACAAAGAATAAGAGGAAGCATATCAGTAGAAATATACAAGTGTTTATGAAGAATATACACTCAATACAGTTTTAAAAGTCTTGAGAGGCGTGTCTTGTAACCTACTGAAGAAGGAGGAGGAGGAGTTGGAGGAGGAGGAGGAGGAGGAGGAAGTGCAAGAACAATAGAAAGACAGAAGTGTTTATGAAGAATCTACACTCAATACAGTTTTAAAAGTCTTGAGAGGCGTGTCTTGTAACCTATTGAAGGAGGAGGAGGAGGAGTTGGAGGAGGAGGAGGAGGATGAGGATGAGGAGGAAGAAGAACTGGAACAGGATCAAGCAGATTTTTCCTTCCTCCCACTCTTAGTTTAATCTGAATCATCGCTGAGGGCGTGACATCCGGCGCTGGTCGTGAAAGGTAAACGCAGGTATGAATCAGCTATTGTGTCATTAACGTTATCTCTCTCTCTCTCTCTCTCTCTCTCTCTCTCTCTCTCTCTCTCTCTCTCTCTCTCTCTCTCTCTCTCAAATATTTGTAGTCATTTAGATAAGAATGGACTGAAATATCTGTTATCTGCATTATTTTTTTTAACTATAAACTCGAGGATTCTCTCTCTCTCTCTCTCTCTCTCTCTCTCTCTCTCTCTCTCTCTCTCTCTCTCTCTCTCTCTCTCTCTCTCTCTCTCTCTCTCTCTCTCTCTCTCTTACTTACTTACTCATTCACTAACTCACATATCCCTCTCAAACCTTCTTTCCATAACAAACTATCTCTCCCTCCCTCCCTCGCTCCCTCCCGCACAACACTCAGACTCACATCTAACTATTCACTACACGACTAAGCCCATGATTCAGCCTTTAACACTGAGCTCCTAAGAACATGAGAAGGTAAAAAAAATTAAGTCTGCAATGCTTCCGTCAGATCGCGCAAACCTAACACCCTATAATAACCTGACCTTTTATGAATTTATCTGAGCTTTTCTTTTTTTTTTCCTTTTTTTTCCTCTTGCTGAGAGTGTGTGTGTGTGTGTGTGTGTGTGTGTGTGTGTGTGTGTGTGTGTGTGTGTGTGTGTGTGTGTGTGTGTGTGTGTGTGTGTTCTATTCATCTTTCGGGACTTAATGCAACTCACCAGCTTAGAAATATATATACAAAAAATAGCGAGGTAGTTTTTTTTTTTCCTTATATATGTGTGAGTAAGTGTACCGCTGCGTCATTTCAACTTCTCTCTCTCCCTCTCTCCCCCCCTTCTTTCTCTCTCCTATCTCCCTTTCAACCCCTCTCCCTCTTTTTCTCTTATCTCCCTTTCAACCCCTCTCCCTCTTTTTCTCTTTTATCCTCCTTTCAACCCCTCTCCCTCTTTTCCTCTTTTATCCTCCCTTTCAACCTCTCTCCCTCTTTTTCTCTTATCTACCTTTCAACCTCTCTCCCTCTTTTTCTCTTTTATCCTTCTTTCAACCCCTCTCCCTCTTTTTCTCTTTTAATCTCCTTTCAACCCCTCTCCCTCTTTCTCTGATCTTCCTTTTTACCTCTTTCTCCCTCTTTCTCTCCTTCAACCTATGCAATAAGCCGATCTGATTGACCTGATATACATTTGCAGGTAAAACTCTATTCATTACACCAGAAAGTTGCAATGTTGGTATTTTTTTACAGCAAAGGAGACAGCACAAGGGCATAAAAAAAGGAAACAATAAGAAAAAAGCCCGCTACTCGCTGCTCCTGTAAAGAATCCGAAGAGGTGGACGAAAGAGCAGTCAGTTACGTGAGAAGAGGTGTATGATACCTTCCTCTTGTATGAGTTCAAGTCGTAGGCAACTGAGTGCAATGCTAAATGGTTTGATCTCTCTTACTCTCATCCGTCCCTCTTTCACGCTGGCTATCATCTCTCTCTCTCTCCTTTCCACCCGCGTCCTCCGCCTCTCACCTCCGTTGTGTCACGTAACTTATACGATGACGAGTAAAGCTAAGAATTATAACCCGCTCTCTCATCCCCATTTCCTTCTTCTATCCATGTCCTTCAGCCTTTTAGCCCTCTGACTCCTTCTCTTCCCTTCCATCTCCCTATCATTCTGCACCTTTTCCTTGTATTTCGTAGGCGTTGAGAGGTTTTTAGGATGACGTGTATGGTAAGACTTCTACAGTAACCTCGACTATCCTTTCTATCCCTCTCCCTCAACCTCTAAACATCTACCCCTTTCTTCGTCACCCCCCCTATTCACCTCCGTTCCCGTGTATCTCGTAGAGGCTGTGTTACTTGGTAGAGAGAACAAGCTAAAACTAACACCGCCTCACTCATATTTCCCTCTGCATCGCTCTATCTCAGCTCCTCTCAGTCTCTGCCCTTTATCCCTCCTTTTGTGTGAGCTCACCTCCGTTCTCGTGTATCTCGTAGAGGGCGTACTCGGGGATGGACAGCATGCGCATGTCCGGCCGGAACTTCTCCACCAGGGTCTCGATGACGTGGCGCGCCGTGGCCGTGCTGCCGACGCGGATGCACTTGGTCGCCACCTTCTGACCGGAGTCTTGGAAGTAGAAGCGCATCACCCCGTGGAACTCCAGGTCCTGAAAGAAACGGGAAGAGTGAGAACGTGTGGATGGAGAGGTGATGGCTTACTGCTGTGTTGACTTACTGCACGTCCTGAAAGAGATTGTTTTGAGTACTGTTTTGAATAATTGACTAATGTTCCTGAATGAAGACTCGTGTTTTGACTTACGTTTTGACTAATGTTTTGACAATTGTTTCGGCTTACACCAGGTCCCGAAAGAGATTGTTTTGACTAATGTTTTGACAATTGTTTCGGCTTACACTAGGTCCCGAAAGAGATTGTTTTGACTAATGTTTTGACAATTGTTTCGGCTTACACTAGGTCCCGAAAGAGATTGTTTTGACTAATGTTTTGACAATTGTTTCGGCTTACACCAGGTCCCAAAAGAGATTGTTTTGACTAATGTTTTGCTGATGCCTTGACTAATGCTTTGACTTACTCCACGTCCTGAATAACACGTAAGGAATGAAAACCTGTGGAAAATTAAGGATACTCATATGTGCTGGCGAAACATATATTGAAACCTCTTCCGTAATCATATACAATAATATTAAATTACACGCAATTATTCTTAAAGCAATATGCAGTGACTTACCTTGAACTTTCGCCTGTCAGAACTAAAATTCCCTTAATTTATCGATTCCTACATGAAAAAAAGAAAAGTGTTTATAAAAAAAATATCCAGCTAACACGGGAAAGGTGCAACAGAGGAAACATAATTAATCCTAAGGTACTGTATTGTCTAAAGTGCCAATCACTCCACACCGTAACAAAATTATGGCCTTTCATTATATATTTTTTACAGGAGCAGCGCATAGAAGGCTTTAATTTATTATTTTTTTTTTTTAATGATTTACCCCTTGAGCTGCTTCCTCTACTGTAAGTAAAAAAAAGGCTTCGTCCACAGCACCAGCAAGCCGCGGAGATGCACATTTGTAACACTGCCATAACATAAGTGCATAGGAGTGTAAGGAGTCTGCTGCCGCTGCGTGCTGACCGATATTACGTAGAAACCATATCCAACCATTGCGTGGCACCGTGAAACCCAAGGCCGCGGTGAGATGGTAAACACATAAATGGAAGAGAAACCGCCGGCCTTCCTTCTCCGACTGTTTGTTCTTTATTGCAAGGTGAACCAATAACATCAGTAATATAATAAGACTTACTTGGAAATGACTAAATAACTAAAAATAGCGAGGTAGGGTTTTTTTTTTTTTTCTCTTCGGTCCGTCATATCAATTTCTCTCTCCCTCTCTCCCCTCTTTTTCTCTGTTTTATCTCCCTTTCAACCTCTCTCCCTCCTTTTCTCTTTTATCTTCCCTTCAACCCTTCAGTAAGTAGTTCAACAAAGCGAAAGACAAAATTCATGACGTAAAGAAAGGAATAAAAAAAAAATAAAGTGGAGGGAAATTAAAAGTGAGGAAAATAAGGAAAAGGGGAAGAAATCACACAGAAGAGAAGGCAAGGAAAAGAGAAAAGAAAAGGAGCAGAGATAAAGCAAAACAATAAGAGAAAAATAATAAAGAAAAAAGAGAAAAGGAAAAGAGAAAAAAAGAAGGAAAAAAATACAAATAAGGAAAGAATGTAAAGAAGGAAGGAAAAGAAAAGAAAAAAAGGAACGGAAAGAGAAGAGAAAGCGGGAAAATACAAGAGGAAGGAAGGAAAGGAAATAAAGAATGAAAAAAAAAAAAAAGAATTATAGGAAGGAAAACGGGAAGAAAAAGAAGGTCAGGAGAAAGAGACAGCCAAACCAAGATCGAATACTATGTAGGTCGTTTAATCCTACTCCTGCAAGCCGTTGACACTGCAAATATTTATACCGTGAAAATATTTATACAAGAGTTGAATATTTTGTGTCATGATGATTGGCGCAAATTTCGAACTCATGAACGTGTGAAAGCCGAAGCAGTGTTGGTATTACGTTCAGCGGCATAATGGAAATAATTAGTGTGTGCGTTTGTTCGTATTGTGACTGAAAGCACTTTGTAATAATGGTGTGATGTGATTTTCTCTCTCTCTCTCAAAACACACAATTACAAGGTTGATGACTAAATAACAAATAATAATAATAATAATAACAATAATAATAATAAGAATAATAATAAGAATAAGAATAATAATAATAATAAGAATAAGAAGAAGAAGAAGAAGAAGAAGAAGAAGAAGAAGAAAAAAAAAAGTAGAAATAGAAGAAGAAAAAAAGAAGAACTACGAAAAAGAAAAAAGAGGAAGGAAAAAGAAGAAGAAGAAGAAGAAGAAGAAGAAGAAGAAGAAGAAGAAAATCAAGAATATGAAAGCAGAAGAAATAGAAGCAAAAAGAAGAAAAAGAGGGAAAAGAACAGTATTTAATAATAATGATAATAATAATAATAATAATAATAATAATAATAATAATAATAATAATAATAATAATAATAACAAGAACATGAAGGACAAGAACAAGAAGAAAGCAGAGCAAAAAGAAGCAAAACGATGAAAAACAACAACAACAACAACAACAACACAGGAGACATGAGGTGAGGTGAGTGACGTGAGCGGGCAACCACATGTCAGCAGCGGTGAGGCAGGTGACCCGAGCGTGAGAACGAGAGACAGATGAGGCTCAGCTGACACACACACACACACACACACTGGTAGATAGATAGGCATAGATAAATATAGTAAAATGGATAAATATTCAAATAGATAGATAGACAGATGGAGATAGATAAATAGACAGATATAGATAGATACAGTATTTTGGTGCACACACACACACACACACACACACACACACACACACACACACACACACACACACACACACAGAGGAATGGAGTGAAAAAAAAGGGGGAGGAGGAGGAGGAGGATGTAAAGAAGGAAGGAGTGGAGGGCAAGGAAGTGGGGTATGTGTGCACTGTGCAGAGAGGGGAGGTAACGGAGGGAAGAAAGAGAGGGAGAGAGGGAGGGAGGGAGGGAGGAGGGAGGAGGAGGGAGTGTGTGAAACAGAGGAAGAGAGGGAGTAAAACAAGAGCGAGGGAGGGAAGGAGGGAGAGAAACCTTACCAGTGACCGCCCTCCCCTCATACCTCCTGCCCTTTCCTCACTCCATCACACCCTTCCTTCCCCCCCTTCCCCCCCCTCCACACACACACACGTAATCCCCCACACACGTCAGGAATGTGACCTCACGGAGCGAACCAGTGCTGGGGGCGAGGTCACCTGAGGGAGGAGGAGGAGAAGGAGGCGGAGGTAGAGGAGGTGGAGTAAGGGGAGAGGGTACATTCACATATAAGCAAGGAAGGGAAGTGGATAGAAGAGAGAGCGAGAAAGAGAAGGGGAGAAGGAAAGGAACGAGAGAAGGAAAGTGAAGAAATAGAGAAAGAAGGAAGAAGAAAAGTAGAGAGAAGGAAAATGGAATGAGAGTGGAGAGGAGAGGAGGAAAATGAGGGAGATGGAAGGTCGGAGAGAAAAAGGGAGAGAAGGAAAATGTAAAAGGTTAGCAAGGTAAGAAGAGGGAATGAAGAGGAATGGAGAAAGGAGATAAAGGAGGGAGAGAAAGAGGGGAAGGGAGAGCAAAGAGAGAGAGAGAGAGAGAGAGAGAGAGAGAGAGAGAGAGAGAGAGAGAGAGAGAGAGAGAGAGAGAGAGAGAGAGAGAGAGAGAGAGAGAGAGAGAGAGAGAGAGAGAGAGAGAGAGAGAGAGAGAGAGAGAGAGAGAGAGAGAGAGAGAGAGAGAGAGAGAGAGAGAGAGAGAGAGAGAGAGAGAGAGAGAGAGAGAGAGAGAGATTTCTATGTCCTTCTTTGTAGCATTCGTGGGGAGAGTGTACCCAGCGCCCCGTTACACACACACACACACACACACACACACACACACACACACACACACACACACACACACACACACACAGCGACACACATTAATCATAAGCTAATCCTGATATCAAAACCAACAAAGAAAACAAAGAAAATATCGTAACCCAGTAGCAGGAATAGTAGTAGTAGTAGTAGTAGTAGTAGTAGTAGTAGTAGTAGTAGGTGTAGTAGTAGTAGTAGAAATAAATAATAAAAAAGAACAATTAAATAAGAAGAAAAAAGGAAGTGGAGAAGGAAAATATATAAGAAAAAGATGAAAGAAAAGGAAAATAAAGAAAGGAGGAATATGGAAACTTGAATTAGGAGGAAGAGGAAGAGGAAGAGGAAAAATAATGGAAAGTAAAGCATAATAAGGAATAGAAAAACAGGAGTAAAGGGCAGGAGAAAGAGGAGGAGGAGGAGAAGGAGAAACGAAGAGGAAGAGAAGGAGGAAAAGAAAAGCAATGGAAAGTAAAGCATAATAATGGATGGAAAAACAGGAGTAAAGGGCAGGAGAAAGAGGAGGAGGAGGAGGAGGAGGAGGAGGAGGAGGAGGAGAAATGAAGAGGAGGGCAAGAGAGCTACCAGTGGGAGATAAAGAGAACCAAGCATCACATAAGCGACGTTTTGTGGGGGAAATAAACTTTTTGCCCCGCGAGGAGGAGGGAAAAAGGTGACTTGTTTTTGCGGCGGCCAATTAGACAGGTAAAAAGGTGGGAAAGGTGAGGAAAACGGAGGGAGGGACGTGAGAACAGGTAGAGGAGGAGGAGGAGGAGTATATGAGTAAGACCAGAAATGAGAGAAATATGAAAAGAAAGGAAGGTCGACGGAATGAAAGACAGAAAGGACAGAAAGGAAGAAAAAAGAAAGAAGGAAAGAAAGAAGGAAAAGACAAAGAAAGACGATACAAAGAATAAAACACGAAGAAAGAAAGGAAAGAAAGCAGAAAGAGAGAGGAAACGAGGTAAAAATAAATGATGGATGAGAGGAAAGTTGAAAGGTAGATTAAAAGAACATTAGGAAGGAAAAAACAGAGAGAGAAAGAATTAATATAGAACAGAAAAAAGGAAAGAAGGAAAAGACAGAAAATAGGAAAACATAAAAAAAATATAAAGACAAAGAAAGGAGGAAGAGAAAGGTTAAAGGAAAGAATTAAAATATGAAGTAGAGCGAGAGGAGGAGGAGGAGGAGGAGGAGGAGGCAAATTGACCCTCATGGCTGAGTGACTCGTGTTTCATAAAGTGTCACCGTAGGGAGAGAGAGAGAGAGAGAGAGAGAGAGAGAGAGAGAGAGAGAGAGAGAGAGAGATTGCTATCATTTAAGAATAACTGTTTGTCTTTTCTAGCGTCCTCTATCCAGCCCTCAACCCTTCAGTCCTCCTCCTCCTCCTCCTCCTCCTATATAGTCTCCATACAACCACTTCCTTCCATTTACCTCATTTCTTTCCTCCATTTTATTTTATTTTTTTCAGAGTCATCCGTCACTACAACAACCTTCCTGCAGAATTAGTTACTGTATAAACGAATAACTCCTTAAATAAAAAATAAAAATTCGCACTGACCAATCATTTCCTCAAACCGACTTATCCGCTACCGCAACAACCTTCCTGGAGAATTACATAGTGCAAAAAAGACAAAGTTCTTAAAAAAAATCGCTTAATGGTTCATGAGTAAACTGAAGTGACTGGCAGCCTCGTTATAAGCTCAAGGATTATCTGTTCCCTGCCTTTCCGTGCTTCCGTGCTTCCTTCCCTACACCAATCCGTCCACTTCACTACCTGTCACGCAAGGTCTTAATTAGCCTGTAGAACACCTGACCGCTTCGACAGGAGAGAGAGAGAGAGAGAGAGAGAGAGAGAGAGAGAGAGAGAGAGAGAGAGAGAGAGAGAGAGAGAGAGAGAGAGAGAGAGAGAGAGAGGGTGGACCGTATTTTTTTTCCTTAACAGTTATCTCGTGCGCCTTTCTTTTTTGTTTGTTTGTTTTCTTTTTCTCCTTTCCAACTTCTCTCCATTTCTTTCATCCTTTCCCTCTTCCCTTTTTTTCCTTCCCTCGTCTCTCCACTTCTTTCCTTCTCTTCATTTCTCTTTGTCTCCTTTCCTCGTCTGTCCTCTTTTTTTTTTCTCTTTTCTCCTTTCTCTTCAATTATCAAAATGTCTCTTATCTCTCATGCTCCTCTACAAACATATCCATCAATTCTCCTTCAAACCATTCTCTCTCTCTCTCTCTCTCTAAGTGGGCAGATGAGTGGGTACCGTAAGTCACACCACAAACTGCCTCCTCCTCCTCCTCCTCCTCCTCCTCCTCCTCCTCCTCCGTTTATCTCTTCATATTTTCCCTTTTAAATTACTTCTTTCTTTTTGTTATCTCTCTAGTGCTCTCCTTTTACTTTATCTCTGTCTGTCTGTCTGTCTGTGTCCCCATCCTCTCTCTCTCTCTCTCTCTCTCTCTCTCTCTGAAGAAGAAGAAGAAGAAGAAGAAGAAGAAGAAGAAGAAGAAGAAGAAGAAGAAGAAGAAGAAGAAGAAGAAGAAGAAGAAGAAGAAGAAGAAGAAGAAGAAGGAGAGGAAGAAAAAGAAGGAGAGGAAGAAGAAAAAGAAGAAGAAATCAAAACATTACTATAATTTTTCTCATTATTATTATTATTATTATTACCATCATTATTATTATTATTTACATCCGGGTTGACTCATCCAACAGGAATAATTGGTCTAAGCGTAATTTCCTCATGAATCATACCTCCTCCTCCTCCTCCTCCTCCTCCTCTTCCTCCTCCTCCTACACCATTCACATGTCTCTTCCTCTTACCATCATCCCTTTCTCTTCTTTCATGTCTTCTTGTTCTTATTTTCCTCCTCCTCCTCCTCCTCCTTTCTTCATTCAACTATTCACTCTTTTTTTTACCCACACTCCATTCTTTTAACTCCATATCTTTTTTAGGCTGTCCCCTCTTCCTCCTCCTCCTCCCACATCTTCCTCCTCCTCCTCCCACATCTTCCTCCTCCTCCTCCTCTAAAAAAATCAGGCAAAAAATAAAAATAGAAAGCACTCTGACCCATCCACCTACACCCACCCACACACTCACACACACACACACTTGTACGTATTAAATTTCATAACGGTTTCCCGACACTGAGAGGCCTATGAGACTTTTTGGAGGAGGAGGAGGAGGAGGAGGAGGAGGAGGAAGGGGAGAAGAAGGTAGTGGTGGGGGGTGATACATATAGGTGGTGTAAGAGAAGAAGAAGAAGAAGAAGAAGAAGAAAATGATAATGAGGATGAAGATGATAATGAAGAAGATGAAAAAAATAATTATAGTAGTAGTAGTAGTAGTAGTAGTAGTAGTAGTAGTAGTAGTAGTAGTAGAAGTAGTAGTAAAATTATAAGTAGGAAGAGGACGAGGACGAGGAAAAGGAGGACGAGAAAACGAGCAAAAAGAGAAGAGGAAAAAAAAGAAAGAGGAGGAGGAAGAGCAAAAAATAATGAGGAGAAAAAAAAATGGAAGAGAAGGAGAGAGGAGATGACGGTGGGTGGAGTAGGCTGAAGGAACGAAGGGAACGAACGAGGTTTTAATGGGCCCCGAGTTAATAGGTATTAGGCGAGGGCGGTTGTTTACTCAGATGAACAGATAAGAGGGAAGAGAAAGCAAACAAATACAGGGTTAGCTTGAGGAAAATTGTTATATCCAAGAGACGATAATTAGATACTTCGTTAGACATGACACAGATACATAGACATTACAGAGGAGCAAAGAGAAAGACAGAAAGGAGGACAGACAGACAGACAGACAGATAGATAAATAGATAGACAGATAACATACAGACACAGACATAGAAAGATAGATAGCCAGATTGATAAATAGGAACACTAACACATATAGAGTTATAGATTGATAGAGCCAGATTGATAGATAAACAGATAGATAGATAAATAAATAGACAGATAGGTAGAGAGAAAACCTGAAAGTATGAAAAAGACAGAGATAGACATATAGGCAGATAGTTACCATACATACATACATACATAGAAGGAGGGAAGGAGGGAGAATGAAGGGATGAAAAGAACGGAAGCGAAAGAAGGATAAAAAGGGAGACAAAGGGAGGGGAAAGGAAGGGAGGAAAGGAACAAAGACCAAGGAAGCAGAAAAAAAATAATTAGAAGAAGGAAGAAAAGGAAGGAAAAAGCGGAGGAATGTCGGAGCTGTGATGAAATAAGACACTGGACCAGGAAGGAATGTTGACAAATAATAATAATAATAATAATAATAATAATAATAATAATAATAATAATAATAATAATAATAGTAATAGTAATGGTAATAATAGAGAATCATACCTAACTTATTTAAATCACTATCTCTTTAAGTATCTATCTCTCTATCTATCTATTTAACTATTCCCTTAACTAACTAATCAACTACCCAGTCTAATATCTCATAATATAATTTAATAACTGATTGGTTAACTAACTGCCTAATCTATCTGAATTACTAACTACTTAACTATCTACCTATAAAACAACCTACCTAACTATGTAAATGACTAACTGATTGATTAACTGACATACTTACCTAATTACTTAACAACACCCCTGACTAACAATCTAACTAAATGAATGACTAACTAATTGAATGATCGGATAACTGTGTGACTAACTGAAGGATTGACGATTAACTGAATAAGAATACTGACTAGGATAAATGCCCAAATAAGTCCCTAAATCCTTAAAGAATGGCCCGGCTGAGTGTCTAGATGCCAGCCACAAACCTTCCTTCAGAGGCCAGTCAGAGAGGCACGAGGGGCAAGCCTGTTGGCCCAATACGTATTATCATTAACAACAAACATTAAAGTGTCAACACCTCCTCCTCCTCCTCCTCCTCCTCCTACTCTTCAGCATCCTCCTCTTCCTCCTCCTCTTCAGCATCTTCCTCTTCCTCCTCCTCCTACTCCTACTCTTCAGCATCCTCCTCTTCCTCCTCCTCCTACTCCTACTCTTCAGCATCCTCCTCTTCCTCCTCCTCCTACTCCTACTCTTCAGCATCCTCCTCTTCCTCCTCCTCCTACTCCTACTCTTCAGCATCCTCCTCTTCCTCCTCCTCCTACTCCTACTCTTCAGGATCCTCTACCATCTTCCTCTTCTTCCTTCTTCATATATTCTCTTCCTTGGTCATCTTCACTTCTCTCTCATCTTTTCTACTTTTTTTCTCCTCCCCCTTTTCCTCTATCTCCTTTTCTTTGTCCTTCTGTTATCTCCTCTTTCTCATCCTCAATCTTTGTTATTCTTCTCTACCTCCTTCTTCATTTTCGCTTCTTTTCCTCCTCCTCCTCCTCCTCCTCCTTCTGCTAATTCGCCTCATCCGATATCTACACTTCTCTCTTTATCCGTTCCTTCATCCACCTCTTTCTTCTTCATCTCCACTCCTCCTCTCCCTCTCTCTCTCCACTTCTCTCTTTATCCTTTTCTTCCTCCACCTCTTTCCTCTTCCTCTCCACTCCTCCTCTCCCTCTCTCTCTCTCCACTTCTTTTCCACCTCATCATTATCCATCTTTTTCCTCCATCAACTCTCCACTTCTCCTCCTCCTCCTCCTCCTCCTCCTAATACTATTTTGCCTCTTCCTCCTATGTCTCAACCCCTCCCCCTCCCCCTCCCCCTCCACCTCCTCCTCCTCCTCCTCCTCCGTATCCGCGTTCTTCCACCTCATTCTTATCACAGAGAGGCTTGAGAGAGAGAGAGAGAGAGAGAGAGAGAGAGAGAGAGAGAGAGAGAGAGAGAGAGAGAGAGAGAGAGAGAGAGAGAGAGAGAGAGAGAGAGAGAGAGAGAGAGAGGAAAACTTTGACATAAAACATTCATAATAATAATAAATACATCAACAACAACGACAACAACAACAAAAACAACAACGACCCTTTAAATCGGGCGTTATATGAGCTGCCCTCCTCCTCTCTGAACCTCCTCCTCCTCCTCCTCCTCTTTGCGGTCTTGTGGCACTCTGGGAAAGGTCAAGAGAGGTCAAAGGTCACAGGTCACAAGAGGGCGAGGCAGGTTTGCAGGCACCCTCCTCCTCCTCCTCCTGATGTGCTTCTCATTTTTCTCTTCGTACTTATACCGTAGTAGTTATTAATTTTGTCTTCTTCTTCTTCTTCTTCTTCTTCTTCTTCTTCTTCTTCTTCTGATCTGCTTCTCATTTTCTCTTCATTGTCATCTTCGTAGTTATTTGTTATTTATTTTTCTATACTATCTTCTTTTCTTCTCCTTCTTCTTTATTTTCTTATCTTGCTCTCATTTTCTTCTTCCTAGTCTTATCTTCGAAATAATAATAGCTTCCTCCTCCTCCTCCTCCTTCCCCTCCTCCTCCTCCTCCTCCTCCTCTTCGACTAAAAGGATAATCTTGTGGAATGAATGGAATGGGTTCAAACTTTTAAGGCCAATTAACTCTCTCTCTCTCTCTCTCTCTCTCTCTCTCCTTAAATTAGCTCGAGTGTGTGTGTGTGTGTGTGTGTGTGTGTGTGTGTGTGTGTGTGTGTGTGTGTGTGGTTACTCTAGATACACGATAATTGTGCCCGGATCCAGTGTGTGAGAGAGAGAGAGAGAGAGAGAGAGAGAGAGAGAGAGAGAGAGAGAGAGACTCCTTATCTGAGTTACGATGACAGAGGGAGAAAGAAAGAGGAAGGAGGAAAGGAAGAGGAAATGGAGAAATAACTGAGGGAGGAGAAAAATGAAAAAAAGGAAAAAGAAAAGTTGGTTAAGAAACAAAGAACAAGGAACAGAACAAGACAGGGACAGATAAATGAAAAAAAACAATAAAAAAACGAAGAGAAGAAGAAGAATGAAAGGAGAGATGAACGCAGGGTGAATAGAATGAAGACAAAAAAGAAGGATATTTAAAGGGATAATAAGGACAGAGAAAAAGAAGGAAGAATTATAGACAAAATTAAGGAATATGAAAGGGGGAACAGAAGGAAAATGAAGAAGAAATGAGGAAGTAGACATTGAGGACTAACAGAGGGAGAAAAAAAGAAGATAACGTAGAAGATACCACAGAAAAAGAAAAAAAACAAGATGAAAAACGAAATGTAGGGAAACAAGGAAAAGGAGAACAAGAAAACAATAAATGAAATGAAAGAATTGTATGGAGAACAAAGATAAACAAATACAAGTTCAATAGACAAAAGAAAAAATGTGACAAGAACAAAAAAAAAAAAGAATAGGAAGAATGGGATGAAAAAGGACGGACACAAGAGGGAGAGGGGAGGGAGAGAAGAGGATGAGAGGAGGAGGAGGAGCAGGAGGAGGAAAGAGTAGTGCCACCTCTGAAGCGTCTATTGCGGGTGTTTCAAGTGGCCCTGTGGAGGAGGAGGAGGAGGAGGAGGAGGAGGTGGAGATGGAGGACAGATAGGAATAGAAAACGAGAATAAACAAAGACAGGAAAATGAGAAGCAATAAAAGAGAATTGATAAACGAGAGAGAGAGAGAGAGAGAGAGAGAGAGAGAGAGAGAGAGAGAGAGAGAGAGAGAGAGAGAGAGAGAGAGAGAGAGAGAGAGAGAGAGAGAGAGAGAGAGAGAGAGAGAGAGAGAGAGAGAGAGAGAGAGAGAGAGAGAGGCTGTTACGCGTCAGGGGCAGTAATTTAAATGTCACGGTAAGATGTTTGTGTGTGTACAAGACTGTTACGCTGAATAACAAGAAGAAGAAGAAGAAGAAGAAGAAGAAGAAGAAGGAGGAGGAGGAGGCAGAAGTGAATGAGAAAAAAATATTGGAAGAAAAAAAAAAAAGATAACAGACAAGAAAAATAAGATAAAAAAAACATCTAAGGAAAAAAAAAATATGACAACGACAAATATAGAATAAAGAAGAAAAATGTGGGGAGAAAAAAAAACGGAAAAAAAAGGAAAAAAAAGAAAGAGAAAACAAACAAATTCGTGGAGCAGTATAAATAGGCGTGTGTGTGTGTGTGTGTGTGTGTGTGTGTGTGTGTCCAAATCCCATTGGAAGGATGTTTACACGAACCAGGAAATCTATTCTCTCTCTCTCTCTCTCTCTCTCTCTCTCTCCAAATAAATCTCAAGAAGTCAAGCATGTGTGTGTGTGTGTGTGTGTGTGTGTGTGTGTGTGTGTGTGTGTGTGTGTGTAATTAAGATAGAGGAAAGGAAGGAAGGAAGGGAGGAATCAAAGGTCTATCAGGGCGGGGCGGAAAAAAGAGAGGAGGAGGAGGAGGAGGACAGCCACGGGAACATAACGGAGATGGTCATGCATAAAACTAGGGAGGAGGAGGAGGAGGAGGAGGAAGAGGAGGAATGAGATTACAGAAGAGAGGACAGAGAAGAAAAGAGGATAAGAAGTGGAGAGAGGAAGATTACAAGAATGAAGATAGAGAAAACAAATGAAAGAAGAAGGAATAAAAGAGAGCGGAGGAGGAGGAGGAGGAGGTGGAGGAGGCAGAGGATCATCCTACGCACCGCTGCTCCACCAAACGACCTTATCATAGCCTTGTTGCATCCACATTCACCACCACCACAACCACCACTACCAACATCACCACCACCACCAACAACAACATCACCACCACCACCTCCTCCTCCCCCGCCACCACCATCACCATCTCCCCAGTAACAGTAAAATCACTATCATCATCACCCGCTAGGTCACCATCACCACCATCACCACTATCACCTCCCTCACCATCACCACCACCAATGTCAACACTCCCTCCCACTCCATCAAAATCACTATCATTGCCTCCATCATCACCACCACCACCACTACTACTACTACTACAACCATCATCACCATCCCTATCATCACCATCATCACCACCACAATCATCACCAACAAGCAGAGGAAGGATAGTAATGAGTCCCCCACCAGGCAGAGAGAGAGAGAGAGAGAGAGGGGGGGATGTGTTACCGTTCCTAGTCATTGGGCACGAAACCGAAATTAAAGAGAATTACAAAAAAAGAAAGAAAAATGAGTGAAAGGAAAAAATAATTGAAGACAAGAAATAAAGATGAAAATATAGGAAAAAAGGACAATGGGAAAACAAAATGAAATCGAGAAAAGAAAAAAATAAAGAGAGGAAGGAAGGAAAATATATAGATAGTTAAATATACATAAAGAATTACAAAAAAAATGGAAGAATGCAAAAAAGAAAAATAGACATTGTTGTGTAAACGTATAACACACACACACACACACACACACACACACACACACACACACACACACACACACACACACACACACACAAACACACACACACAAACAAACACACACACACACACGCACGCACGCTGACTGTAACTAAACAATCAACTAGTCAACATCCCACAACACTCTCTCTCTCTCTCTCTCTCTCTCTCTCTCTTGAAGCTTAGTAACTCAAAATTAGATGTTCTTATGTTCTCTTCTCTCCTCTCTCTCTCTCTCTCTCTCTCTCTCTCTCTTGAAGCTTAGTAACTCAAAATTAAATGTTCTTATGTTCTCTTGGTTACTTAACACTTTCTTTCCCTGAAGGACGAAGAGGGAGGAGGAGGAGGAGGAGTAGGAGGGGGAGGAGTAGGAGGAGGAGGTTACGTAGGGTGAGTGTGCCCTGAGTGACACTGGTAATACCTTGCCTGACGTGTTCTCTCTCTCTCTCTCTCTCTCTCTCTCTCCACTCCCCCTTCACCATCTCCTTCTTACCTCCTTCCCTTCCTTCTCCTTTCTCTTTGTTACCTCTCTTTCTCTCCCTCCATATTACGTCTCTCCACCTCTCCCTCCACTCCTTCCCTCCACTTCTCCAGCTTGCTTTCACTCCCTCCACATTTATCTTGTTTTTTTTTCCTCACTTCTCTCCATCCTTTTTTTTCCTTCTCTCTATCTCTTCAATTTTCTTCACGGCTCACTTTTAAACACTGTTTTGTTTCTCTCTCTCTCTCTCTCTCTCTCTCTCTCTCTCTCTCTCTCTCTCTCTCTCTCTGACCCCTGGCAACGTGTTCCTGACCTTCACAATGACCTTTCTTCCTCTCTTCTTTCCTCCATCTTTCATCCTTCCCTTATCTCATTTTCTTCCATCCTCAAGTCCTTCTCTCTCTCTCTCTCTCCTATTCATTCCCTTCTTTTTTTCCTCCTTCCCTCTCTCCTTCCTACCTGTTTTACCTTCCTTCCTTTCTTCTCTCAGTTTATTAATAGTTCCTCTTTCCTTCCTTCCTCTCTTCCTCTTCTTCTTCCTTCATCCACATTATCCATCTTTTTACATTACCCAAATCTTCTCTTTCCTCCATTATTTCATTTCTACCAGTTCTATTTTCCTCCTTCCTCCCTCTTTCTCTCCCTCTTCAAAACAGACGCCCACCAACTGAAGTCAAGACCCTCTCTCTCTCTCTCTTTCCCTCCCTCTCTCCCCCTTCCTCTCCCTCTCCCTCCCACCTTGCATGACCTTCACCCTGAGAGGGATACACCTGCTTGCTCCCTCCCTCCCTGCCTACTCTTCCTCCATCCCTCCTTTCCTCCTTCCTCTCCCTCATCTTCCCAGCTTCCTCTCCATCCCTACTCTCTTGTCCTTTCCTTCCTTTCTTCCTCCTCTCCCTCCCTTCTATTTCCTCTGTCCATTTCCCTCCCTTTCTTCTTTTTATCTCCCTCCCTTACTCCTCTTTCTCTCTGTTTCCTTATCCTCTTCACCCCCCTCATATTCTCTCCCTCTCTCCCTCCTCTTCCTCTACCTTTCCTATTTCTCTCTCTCCCTCCTCTTCCTTCTCTTCTTCCTTTTTTTCGTATCCCTCTCTTTCTTAATCCATTTTCTCCTTTTCTCTCTCTTCCACCTCTCATCTCTCTCTTCCATGTTTCCTCCACCAGTCTTTTTCCCTTCCCCTCCCTCTCTATCTCTCCTCCACTCAGTCAATCCCTCTTTTGCTACTTATGTTCTTCTTCTCCCTTTCATCTCACCTCTCGCTTATGTCTCTCTCTCCCTCTCCCTCCCTCACCCTAAATCTCTCTCTCCCTCCCTCCGTAACTCCACGCCACGCCTCTCACCCTAAATCAGGACCACCCTCACCTTCACCCTCCTCCTCCTCCTCTTCCTCCCTCCTCCACATCTCTGCTCTCAATGTCAAATGCATATATTTATCTATTTTTTGCTTTTCTTTTTTGCACACGCTATAATGCAACGTGTGTGTCTGTCTGTGTGTGTGTGTGTGTGTGTGTGTGTGTGTGTGTAATAGGGAACGGAAGTAGACATAAGGGTACACGGAGAACAGAGAGGAGGAGGAGGAGGAGGAGGAGACATGGATGGGGAAAAAGGCAGAAAATCTCTCTCTCTCTCTCTCTCTCTCTCTCTCTCTCTCTCTCTCTCTCTCTCTCTCTCTCTCCAAGAGTAGGTCATAGTGACAGCGATCTTAATAATAATGGATAAGAATGAAGAGAGAGAGAGAGAGAGAGAGAGAGAGAGAGAACCGGTTGGGGTGGCAGGTGCATCCCAAGCCCCCCACCCCAATCACTCTCTCACTCTACTACTGCTACTGCTACTACTACTACTACTACTACTTACTTAACGTATATACTACTAGCAACTTTTCGTTATTTCCTCCTCCTTTTCCTTCTTCTCTTACTCCTCTCGCTCTTCTTTCCCTTCTTCTTTCCTCACCCTTCCCAATTAACATCAATATCCGGACTGACTCATTTTCCTATCTCCTCCTCTTCATTATCATCATCATCATCATCACACACACCTCTCCCCGACGCCCTTTTCCCTCCCCCTTCTTTAGATCATTTTCCTCCTCCTTCTCCTCCCCTTCCTCTTTCTCCTCCTCCTAAATCAGGTTGACTTTGTTAGTTAAACTGGTTTCAAATCTCACACAACCTGCTGTCTCTCCGTCTGTCTGTTTGTGACCCCATCCTCTCTCTCTCTCTCTCTCTCTCTATTTCTCCTTCCCTCCTTTCCTCTCTTCTTCCTTTTTTTCGTATCCTCTTAATACATTTCTCTCTCCTCTCTCTCTCTCTCTCTCTCTCTCTCTCTCTCTCTCTCTCTCTCTCTCTCTCTCTCTCTCAGACTCACTCTATCTTTCTATTTGTCTATCTATTTTTTTTTTAAGGAGAGTCAATCACGTTACTCTCTCTCTCTCTCTCTCAACAAACTCGCATTCCAAGTCGTATTATTTGCACTTTCACGCAGGACAAAGAAGAAGAAGAAGAAGAAGAAGAAGAAGAAGAAGAAGAAGAAAAAGAAGAAATAAAATGAAGAGAACAGATAGGAAGACAAAGGGGAGACGGAGTAATAGGAGGAAGAGGAAGAAGAAAATGATGAAGAAAACGAAAAGAACAAAGAAAGGGAGAGGAAAACGAAAGGAACAAAGAACAAGACGAAAAAGAAAGGGCTTGAGGGCTTGAGTCAACTGAATCACTACTGAGCTAGAGAACATGTCAATCAGCGTGCGTGTGTGTGTGTGTGTGTGTGTGTGTGTGTCGTCCCCCCCCCCCTACCCTACCCTCCCCCTCCCCCCATCACCCTACTCTGATAGCCTTGCCCTGATACCCTTCCTCTTAACCCGTCCTGCCAAGCCTCCTGTTTTGCCCTTCCCTCATGACTAGACTTAACATTTACATTTTTTTTTTTTTTTGGCCTCGCCCTGTTCCCTCCTCTTCCCTCCCTCCTTCCCTTCCCTCTCTTTTATTGCCCTTCTGTATTTGACCTTGATGACTTGGCTCAGCATTTTTTTTTAATACTAACTTTTTTTTTGTTCTTACGATGATATTTTTTTTTATTTACCTCGTTTTGTCCTGTTCAGGTGACTGTTTATTCACTATTCATCATTTGCTAAGTCTCTCTCTCTCTCTCTCTCTCTCTCTCTCTCTCTCTCTCTCTCTCTCTCTCTGCTAATTAATTTTAACTGTTGGTGTTCCTCTGATACAATTCAAGTCACTCTTATCTTCACAAAGTCATCCTTATCATTGCTATATTTGTTTTCTTCACTAAGTCATCGCCATGCATTCAATCTAGCTTTCACATACTCTTCACAAATTCATCCTCATCCATTCAGTTTCACTTTCATACACTTCACAAAGTCATCCTCGTTCAGTCTTACTTTCATGTAGTCTTCGCAAAAGTCACCCTCATCCATTCTTATCGCATGTTCAACCCAC